>NC_084615.1:71556115-71651115 GCF_033978795.1 Nerophis ophidion | reverse complement strand
CGTGGCTTGGGAGCAGGAAAGACTCGACTGTGGGCCTGAAGTCTCCTCCGAAGCCGTTCGCGCTGCCCCGAAGAAGCGGGGGGTCCAGTGGAGAGGTCCCCCGCGCGGCAGTAATGTTCCAGCACCACTTATTCCTCCCCATGGACACAGCAAGTTTCACCCCGTCCAGGATTCACCCGTCATTACCGGTAATCCTGCTTGTTTTTTTTCAAATCATTCCTTAAGCTGCCATGACACTTTTTCTGACACAAGCGATGACGTCATTTGGGGAACGCCCACCGGTGACGCAACACCGGCCTCTGTTGATGACATTTTTTCAGAAGATTTTTTTATTGTGGACGATATATCTCAGCCATTTTCCAAAAACTTGGACAGTAATAATACTTTCACACAGTATCAGGACATTTATATTGATTCTAGTCACCCTCAGTATATTGTTAATTGTCAAGATCAGCCTCCCATTACTTTGGCCCCGCCCACATCTCAGCCTATTTCACGTCCTACCCCTACGTCACCTGATTTTGAAACTGACCTAGAAAAATATAGTCCTGCCTGGATGGACGAGTGGTACAGGAGAGTTTTGATTGAACTGGAGCTGGAGGAGAAATTTCTTGCTGCTCAGAACAATCCTCTCCTCATACAGACTAATGGGGTGGAGTCTGCCCTCCTCCAAACCTCCCACCGCCCGCCCTTACGGTCAGCCTCTATCCAACGGGACCCCGTCTGGAATCCGGGTCTCGAGGGGAGGGCCAGTATTACTACTAAGCCTCCTAGACCTCCACCACCGGTGTTCACCCCTGTTAAACCTGTTAAGCCACTACGGCCTCCTAGACCTCCTCCACCGGTGTTCTCCCCGGTCAAGTCACGCCCTCTTAGACCTCCTCCACCTGTGTTCCGTCCGTGCCCTAGTTCTAGTTTTAGTCACAGTCTCTCTCAGAGTTCGAGTCCCAGCCTTCTTCGTAGCCCATGCTCTAGTCCTACTCGTAGACCGACTTGTAGACTGAGTCGTAGTCCAAGTCCTGGTCCGAGTTTCCGTTCTGATTCTAGTTGTAGTCCTAGTCTTTCTCGTAGTCGTCGTAGTCCTAGTTCCACTCGTAGACTGATCCGTAGTCCGAGTCCTGTTTCGAGTCCGGTCCCGAGTCTTGTTTCTTGCCTTTGTAATATTAGTACTGATTCCCCTCGTGGTCTTAGTCCGAACCCTAGTCCTTACCCAAGTTCTTGTCCGAGCCCCAGTGTTACTGTAAGTCCTAGTCTTTGTCCTAGTCCTTGCCCGAGCACCAGTTTGATTGTTAGTCCCAGTCCTTGCCCAAGCCCTAGTTTGACCGTTTGTCCTAGTTCTTGCCCAAGCCCTGGTATGACTGTAAGTCCTGGTCGTTGCCCAAGCCCTTCTCAAAGCACTAGTGTGATTGTAAGTCCTGGTCCTCTCTCAAGTCCTTGCCCGAGTCCTAGTGTTTGTCTTATCACTCATCATAGTCCTAGTCCTGCTCACAGCCAGTCCCCTAGTTCTCCTCGGCAGACCCCTGTGCCTGCTCCTCGGCTGAAGCCGACACCTGCTCCTCGGCTGAAGCCGACACCTGCTCCTCGGCTGAAGCCGACACCTGCTCCAGTCTGGTTCTCACACCAGCACATGACTCTGACCTGGTTTTCACACCAGAAAATGTTTCTAGCCTTGTTCTCACGCCAGTTTCAGACTCTAAACTGGTTCTCACGCCAGCACCAGTTCCTAAGCTGGAGCCCACTCCGGTACCAGCACCACGACAGGTACCGGTGCCAGCTCCGTGCCGCCAAGCACCGGTGCCAGCTCCGCGCCGCCAAGCACCGCCGACGACGGGGCTGGAGCCCACACCAGCGCCGACGACGGGGCTGGAGCCCACACCAGCGCCGACGACGGGGCTGGAGCCCACACCAGCGTCGACGGCGGGGCTGGAGCCCACACCAGCGTCGACGACGGGGTTGGAGCCCACACCAGCGTCGACGACGGGGCTGGAGCCCACACCAGCACCACCGACGACTCCTGCGGCTCCCAGGCCGCCTCCGACGACTCCTGCGGCTCCCAGGCCGCCTCCGACGACTCCTGCGGCTCCCAGGCCGCCTCCGACGACTCCTGCGGCTCCCAGGCCGCCTCCGACGCCTTCTTCGGCTGCAGCACCCGCATCATCCTCGCCAGCTGCACTCGGGCCTGCTTTGGCTGCAGTCCCCGTACCCTCGCCTGCTGGGATTTCGGTGCTGAGGCGTCGTCCACCACGTCGACCACGGGCGTGGCCTCTGCGAGGTCATCCTCCTCGCCAGATACTCCCTCCTCCATGTCGGCCACGGATGTGGCCGTGCCCGGGTCGTCCGCCTCGCCGGGCACCTCATCCTGCGAGGCGGCCACTAATGTGGCCTTTTCGAGGTCGCCCGCCAAAACTTTTTCGGCAGCAGCGTTCCACCCGCCGCCGCCACATGATGTGTCCTCGGTGGATTCGGGGACATGCGATCTGGCGACCCTCCACCGTGGCCTCCCTCCGCCCTCCCTTCGTTTGTGAACTTTCTGGTTTTGGGGAGGGGGTTCAAGTTTTTGTTTGTTTTTTAAGACATCTGGTATCTGTCTTTTGTTGGGGGGGAATACTGTTGCGATCTGTGGCTCAGATCTTCACGTGTTTGTTTTTTCATTCTCTGTCTGACCCGTTTATTTCCTGTTTTTATCCATCACTATGGTTACACATCAGTCCACCTGCTAGTCTCGCCCCGCACACCTGCTAATAATTATCACCCTCCTATTTAAGCTCACCTTTTCTGTTCACTCATTCTCGGATCCTAATTTGCCCACGCGCATCAGTGACGACTCTCATCATTCGTATGTATTTTCTCGCTAGCTCTCACGCCAAGCCACTTTATTGTCTAGCTTTCATGCTAAATGTTTTGTTTACTCTTTTGTGTCCTCGTACCAAGTTTTAGTTTTCCTTGTTTTATCCTAGCTTTCACGCTAGCGTCTTTTGTTTACTTTTTCTCTTTACACCAGTATTTTTGTTCATAGACTTTTGTTATTAAATAAATACCTTATATCTTACCTTTGCTGTGTTCTGCTTCGACGCATCCACGGGAAAACTACACCGGCATTACCATGCCGAAGAAGAGTCTTCACACATGTTTCTCTACCACATGTCAACCAGCAAGTTTTTGGATGAGAAAATTGTGATATTAAGTCGGCTCTTACTGGAGACTTGTGCGGAGTTAGCGTCCTCCTGCAGCAGCTGTCAAAAAGGCAGCTGTGATCTTGGCTCCTCCTTTGGCTTCTCCTCCTTTGGCTTCTCTCACCGCAGCCCTCAGACTTTCAGGTATGACTTTATAATCTCACTAAAACACTGTTAACACAATAAGCAGATAAGGGATTTTCCAGAATTATCAAGACCAGACTTAAGACCAGGGGAGACAGGGCCTTCTCTGTGGTCGGCCCTAAGCTCTGGAACACTCTGCCCCTCCATGTTCAAATTGCTTCCACAGTGGAGTGTTTTAAGTCTCGTCTTAAGACCCACTTTTACTCTTCGGCTTTTAACACTACGTGAGTTGTGTGGTCCTCTGTTCTCTGTTGTCCTCTGTGGTTTTTTTTATACATTTTGATTTCTATTTTACTGTTTTAATTGATTTTACCCTTTAAATTTGTTTTTAATCATATTTGTTTTTATATTGTTTTTTGATATTGGTTTTATATTTATTTATTTTTTGTTTTAATTCAGTCATTGGTGGAGCATAATATTGTTTTTTTAATATTGCTTTTAACATGGCTGTGCAGCACTTTGGAAACGTTATTGTTGTTTAAATGTGCTATATAAATAAAGTGGATTGGATTGGATTGGATAGTAGATGTGTCTAATAACATCTGAATCGCTCCCACTGCACTCGCCTTTTTTTTCTTCTTTTTTCTAGTGCCATCATCTTCCGCTTATCCGAGGTCGGGTCGCGGGGGCAATAGCCTAAGCAGGGAAACCCAGACTTCCTTCTCCCCAGCCACTTCGTCTAGCTCTTCCCGGGGGATCCCGAGGCGTTCCCAGGCCAGCCGGGAGACATAGTCTTCCCAACGTGTCCTGGGTCTTCCCCGTGGCCTCCTACCGGTTGGACGTGCCTTAAACACCTCCCTAGGGAGGCGTTCGGGTGGCATCCTGACCAGATGCCCGAACCACCCCATCTGGCTCCTCTCGATGTGAAGGAGCACCGGCTTTACTTTGAGTTCCTCCCGGATGGCAGAGCTTCTCACCCTATCTCTAAAGGAGAGCTCCGCCACACGGCGGAGGAAACTCATTTCGGCCGCTTGTACCCGTGATCTTATCCTTTCGGTCATGACCCAAAGCTCATGACCATAGGTGAGGATGGGAACGTAGATCGACCGGTAAATTGAGAGCTTTGCCTTCCGGCTCAGCTCCTTCTTCACCACAACGGATCGGTACAACGTCCGCATTACTGAAGACGCCGCACCGATCCGCCTGTCGATCTCACGATCCACTCTTCCCTCGCTCGTGAACAAGACTCCTAGGTACTTGAACTCCTCCACTTGGGGCAGGGTCTCCTCCCCAACCCGTGCTTCACTCTAACTTTCTTCATCCACGAATATTTCATCCTCGCTCAAATTAATGGGGAAACTGTCGCTTTCTCGGTCCGAATCGCTCTTGCTGCTGGTGGCTCACATTATAAACAATGTGAGGATGTGAGGAGATCTACAACCGTTGACGTCACGCGCACATCGTCTGCTACTTCCGGTACAGGCAAGGCATTTTTATCAGCGACCGAAAGTTGCGAACTTTATCGTCGATGTTCTCTACTAAATCCTTTCAGCAAAAATATGGCAATATCGCGAAATGATGAAGTATGACACATAGAATGCACCTGCTATCCTCGCTTAAATAAGAAAATCTCATTTCAGTTGGCCTTTAAACAAATCTGTACATGTATTTTTTATTCTTCCTGCTGCACTTCCTCTACTGAAGTCGTTTTGCTTACTCTCAGCTCTGCGTCAAACTGCACACTAAGGAAATGTTTGAGATCGAAGGTTTGCTTGCTCAGTGTGTGGCACATACTTTCCCCGCTGACCCCACCCGGACATTCCTGCACGGCCCACACTTTACAGTAATAACAGCCATGCCTCAGGCTGACATTCTCGGAAAGGTGCAAAGCATGTGGATTATTGATCTATGAATCCTCCTCCCGCGGGCAAAATGCCAGAGGAATGATCGTTTCCTTCAGGATGGGACCTGCATGGCACGATGGGCTGTGGGATTCGAGGCCTCTGAGGCTTTCCACACTGTGTCATTTCCTCTGTGGACTCCATAGATCAGACAAATCACTTCCTATTGTCCTTGCCAAAAAGCCGCCGCCCACTCTGCTTTTCTTTGTGTCTATTTCAGTGGCCGTACGGTGAGCACTGCCCACTGCACAACACAAACGTTTGCTTTTCTTTTCCCTTTGCGTGAAGACTTTAAACACTTGGACACATAATAAATAGCTTTCGCTCTCTGACTGCTATTTACATCATGTGCACGTGCAAAAGGGGTGCAGCACAGTGGCTCATCTGGTAAACACATCAGAGCATGAGGGTTCTGAACTTGAATCGGGTTTCCTCCTAAAAACCCAAAAGTCCCGACTATTGAGCGCATCGGGATGTAAGCCACACCCACTTAATTTTAAGGGAAACATTTTTTTTTTTCCATACAGTTGTGCTCATTATTTTACATACCCTGGGAGTATTTATGATTTCTTGGCCATTCTTCAGAGAATATGAATTATAACACAGAAACATTTCTTCCACTCGTGCTTAATGCTTGTGTGAAGCTATTTATTGGCGAACAACTGTGATTGCTCTTTTTAAATCAAAATGACAAAAGAAAGTACCCAAATGACCCTGATCAAAATTGACATACCCCAGTGACTTTGATCTGATAAGACGCACAGAAGTTGACATAAACCGGTTTGAATGGCTAATCAAGGTTCCAATCCTCACCTGTGACCTGTTTGTTTGTTATTAATGTATGTATATAAAAGGTCAGTGAGTTTTTGGGCTTCTGACAGACCATTGCATCTTTCATCCAGTGCTGCACAGATGTTTCTGGATTCTGAGTCATGGGGAAGGCAAACAAATTGTCAGAGGATCTGCGAGAAAAAGGTAATTGAACTGTGCAAAACAGGAAAGGGGTATAAAAAGATATCCAAGGAATTGAAAATGCCAATCAGGGGGATTCAGGTAGACCAGCAAAGATTTCAGCCACAACTGCCCGGAAAACTGTTTGAGATGCAAAGAAAAATCCACAAATAACTTCAGCTGGAATACAGGACTCTCTGAAAAATTGTGGTGTGGCTGTTTCAAGATGCACGATAAGGAGGCACTTGAAGAAAAATGGGCTGCATGGTCGAGTCGCCAGAAGAAAGCCATTTCTGCGCAGATGTCAGAAAGTATCCTGCTTACATTACGCCAAACAGCACAGTTCCAAGTCTCAAAACTTCTGGAACAAAGTAATTTGGAGGGATGGCTTTCTTCAAGTGAGTCGACCATGCAGCCCATTTTTCTTCAAGTGCTTCCTTATTCTGCATCTTAAAACAGCCACACCACAATTTGTATACTGTATACTAGCCGCACCAGACTGTATACATTGCAAAGTGAGTTATTTACGCAAAAAGATTTTGTATATGTAAATGTAAATGAAACACCTTAAAGGCCTACTGAAATGAGATGTTCTTATTTAAACGGGGATAGCAGGACATTCTATGTGTCATACTTGATCATTTTGAGATATTGCCATATTTTTTCTGAAAGGATTTAGTAGAGAACATCAACGATAAAGTTCGCAACTTTTGGCCGCTAGCAGAAAAGCCCTGCCTTTACCGGAAGTCGCAGACGATGACGTCACCCGTTGATGGCTCCTCACATCCTCACATTGTTTTTAATGGGAGCCTCCGACAATAAGAGCTATTTGGACCGAGAAAACGACAATTTCCCCATTAATTTAAGCGAGGATGAAAAATTAGTGTTTGAGGATTTTGATAGCGACGGACAAAAAAAAAACAAAAACGCGATTGCATTGGGACGGATTCAAATGTTTTTAGACACATTTACTAGGATAATTCTGGGAAATCCCTTATCATTCTATCGTGTTGCTAGTGTTTTAGTAAGTTTAATAGTACCTGATAGTCGGAAGGGTGTCTTGAGGCCAGTGTCTGATGGAAGTCGACGGCAGCTGTACGGGCGGCACAAGCTCAGCTGATCTCCGGTAAGTGGCGACTTTTTACCACAATTTTCTCACCGAAAACTGCTGGTTGACATTTGGTCGTGATCCATGTTCGCTTGACTGCTCTGATCCATATTAAAGTTTCACCTCGCTACTATATTGGTTCCACTTTGGACTGGACTCGCACCGTTATGTTAGATCCGCTATGGATTGGACTTTCACAATATCATGTTAGACCCGCTCGACTTTCATTGCTTTCGGTCCCCCTAGGTGGGGGGGGGGGGGGGGTTGCCCACATATGCGGTCCTCTCCAAGGTTTCTCATAGTCGTCATTGTCACTGTCACCGACGTCCCACTGGGGTGAGTTTTTCCTTGCCCTTATGTGGGCTCTACCGAGGATGTCATTGTGGTTTGTGCAGCCCTTTGAGACACTTGTGATTTAGGGCTATATAAATAAACATTGATTGATTGATTGATTTTTCAGTATTTAAAATGCACAGAAAATATAAAGAGGTGTGTGATCTTGTCTCTTGTCTCACATATTGTGGATACTAAGCAAATTAAAAAAAAAAAAGTTAGAAAACATGTTTTTTTACTCACACAATATAAATCACCAAGCTACACTAAAAAAACCTCAAGTCCTTGAGTCTTTGGACTTTGGTTAAAACGTCGCCTTGGCTCAGGCCCTGCTCGGACGTTTGAGTTGTAAAAACCAAGGAGAATGGGAATGTCATTATAACATCATTCCCAGACGCTGAGCAGCATTTGGGGGATTTCATTGAGTAGCCAGAGACAGACAAACTTTCCAAACAAGATCCCCGCATGGCGCTGGTTGAGTGGATGAATAAAAGCCTTGCTTGTACGGGAAAAAGTTCAGCAAGAGAGAGTCATTAAAGACTATACTGTGTTGATGAGAAAACGGTGGCTTCCACACTACAGTATTCTAAGCTGCCAACAAGTTTTCTATCCGTCACATGCAGCTTCTATCTTGAGCGCTCAACTTGGCCTTGACTGCATGAAAAAAAAAAAAAAGAAAGAAATAAAATCCAACCCGCTCCGAGGCAGCCTCTGGACGTGCATGTGGAAGTTTTAATGGGAGTCAGATGTGCATCTAATCAAAGGAAAATGGTGGGAAACGTTAAGGAGCCTGAGCAAAAAGAAATGCAGGAAATGTGATAACGGCAAGAAATTACAATTCTTTAGAGAGTCAGTGAACTAACAAACAACTGTGTTGGCTTCACGTGGATCCTAACCCTTGCTGAGAACTTGGTCACAGCCTGTTGTTACATTTAGGAAATGCACTGAATGTTGGTGTTTGGTATGCTCTAAAATGTGAGCAATGCAAGTACAAGTGGAATATTGTGTCTGGGATTAGTTATTTTTATAAACTTTCCAGCGGGGTTAGCGAATCAATTTTGAGGGCTCATGTCTGATACCCCTTAATGTCTCTCTAGCAGGCTTTTGTCTGCCAAGTTTAGAAAGTTGTATGGTACTGTATGACAAAGCCCCTTTAAAGGCCTACTGAAATGAGATTGTCTTATTTAAACGGGGATAGCAGGTCCATTCTATGTGTCATACTTGATCATTTTGCGATGTTGCCATATTTTTGCTGAAAGGATTTAGTAGAGAACATCGACGATCAAGTTTGCAACTTTTGGTCGCTAATAAAAAACCCTTGCCCGTACCGGAAGTAGAAGCCGATATGCGCGTGACGTCCCCGGTGTGAGGGCTCCTCACATCCACACATTGATTACAATCATGGACACCGGCAGCGAGAGTGATTCTGACCAAGAAAGCGACAATTTCCCCATTAATTGGAGCGAGGATGAAAGATTTGTGGATGAGGATAGTGAGAGTGAAGGACTAGAAGAAAAAAAAAAAGACGAGGGCAGTGGGAGCGATTCAGATGTTATTAGACACATTAACTAGGATAATTCTGGAAAATCCCTTATCTGATTATTGTGTCACTAGTGTTTTAGTGAGATTATAAAGTCATACCTGAAAGTCGGAGGGGTGTGGTGACCGCCAGTGTCTCTGAGTGAAGCCATGGAGGAGCCAAGAAAGTCGCAGCTGCCTCTTTGACAGCTGCAGGAGGAACGACACAAGCTCCGCTCATTAGAGATGCGCGGTTTGATAAACCGCGGGTCGGGCGGGTGACATGACGAAAAAATAGATTTTGAATAAATTCGGGCGGATGGCGGTTGAACCATTTGGAACTAAATGATATACATAGTTCATAGATTGGTAACCTTTACCGTTCAAAGAGCCATTAGGGACCCGTGTCACAAAGTGAAGAAGACATTAGTTGACGTAAACATTCTCAAGAATGTCTGCCGGCAGTCACCCAGTTAATAAGTATTAGGGCGTGCTATGAAGACTTTTCCTTTGACGCCTTCTACAACATCTACAATTTACTTGCCAGCCCAGCAATATGTTGCTTCCACTGACACACGCACACGACTGCAAGGCATACTGGGTGATACAGAGTACACTAATGGTTGTGATATAAACAATTTGAACACTCTTACTAATATGCGCCACACTGTGAAGCCACACCAAACAAGAATGACAAACACATTTCGGGAGAACATCCTCACAGTAACACAACATAAACGCAACACAACAAATACCCAGAATCTTTTGCATCCATGACAATTCCTGACTATATTAATACACCCCACTAGCAGCAACATGTCGCCCCCTGTGCGTCGGTAAGGTGGGCGGGGTTGAGGGCACGGGGGTGTAAAGTATATTCAGGAATTGTCATAGATGCAAAGGATTCTGGGTATTTGTTGTGTTGCGTTTATGTTGTGTTACTGTGAGGATGTTCTCCCCAAATGTGTTTGTCATTCTTGTTTGGTTTGGCTTCACGGTGTGGCGCATATTAGTAAGAGTGTTACAATTGTTGCTGGACTGGCAAACGGTTCGTACATGTTGTTGAAGGTGTCCAAGGCAATGGCTTCACAGCACGCCCTTATTCCCGTTATCTGAATGAACACCATCGGATATTCACGAGAAGGTTAGCGCCTCCCATTGCCTCCTTTACTTTGTGACACGGGTCAAATTAGTTCTTTTAGTGGTAAAGGTCGCTGACTCCGGATATATAACAACGGGCGGGTGGCGGGCGGTTGCGGTTTTGATAAAATGTTGGTTCAGGTGGATGGCAGGTGGATGACGACTTTAGTGATGCGGTTGCGGATGATATAATTGCCTATCCGCGCATCTCTACCGCTCATGTTTACGGTAAGAGCCGACTTATTACCACCATTTTCTCACCGAAACCTGCTGGTTGATGTGTTGTAGAGAAACATGTTCGCTCTGTTCCATATTGAAACTTCACAACAAACAAAGAAACACCGGCTGTGTTTGTCTTGCTACAGCCGGCCGAAATACATCGCATTCTTCTTTGTAGTATCCATTATTAATTTAACAACTTGCAAAAGATTCAGCAACACAGATGTCCAGAATACTGTGTAATTATGCGATTAAATTGGACGACTTTTAGCTGTGAGTGGTGCTGGGATAAAATGTCCGCCACAACCAATTACGTCACAAGCACGCGTCAACATAAGCGTTATCATTCCGCGACGTTTTCAACAGGACACTTCGCGGGGAATTTAAAATTGCAATTTAGTAAACTAAACCGGCCGTATCGGCATGTGTTCCAATGTTAATATTTCATCATTGATATATAAACTATCAGACTGCGTGGTCGGTAGTAGTGGCTTTCAGTAGGCCTTTAATGGATAAATGTCCGATATTATTTCAACGTTCTTGTCTGGCGTTGACTTACTCTGCTTCAGTATGGTGCAGACTAACAGCGATAAACCATTACGCTCTGTAATGATTTATGTCTTTAATTCAATGAATATCACTCGTTCACGGTGACATTTGCTGTGCTAAGTGATGCCAGGGATGCTTATAACGCTAAAATCTGCAACTTAAAGCACAACAATTAGCCAAGAGACAGCTCTTATCGCAAAACACTCCATTTGAGGTACCGCTGCACTTCTTTTCGAACTTGTGTGCACGGTTAGGACGTTTTTAAAAAAAGCATCTGTTCGTTCCAACAATATCAACATGCCAAAAACAAATGTCTTCTGCAGAGGACTAAAGTTCTCAGGAGCATATTAAGATAAAAAAAAAAAAAATATGACAAAAACTTTACATAAGCAAGATAAGATGAGGCTCAGGGTGTGCGTTATTGCACATATAAACAGCTTAAAAGGTATTTGAACAAGATTTATTTGCATGACTTGGGAGGCTTGTTATTAGAAAAACAACTTTTTGAAAAGTAATAACTTCAGGCCGGCAACAAGTGTTATTTTTGGCTAAAACAACCCAGCTCATTTAATCGCACAGCCACGCATAAGCTTTTTTTTTTTTTTATTCCACCCACACACGTTGCCTAGTGAGTGTATGTGCTGACCAACTCTAGGCCGAACGGCGGGGAAGCGATGATGTCATACACTGATAGGTGGGCACAAAGTGGTCTGGTTGTTCTCACTAACGGTGCTCTTTACACCCTGTAGACTAAACACACTGAGACCTAAAATACACTATATTTATATACAAACCCCGTTTCCATATGAGTTGGGAAATTCTGTTAGATGTAAATATAAACGCAATATAATGATTTGCAAATCATTTTCAACCCATATTCAGTTGAATGCACTACAAAGACAAGATATTTGATGTTGAAACTCATAAACTTTCTTTATTTTTTTCGCAAATAATAATTAACTTAGAATTTCATGGCTGCAACACGTGCCAAAGTAGTTGGGAAAGGGCATGTTCACCACTGTGTTACATCACCTTTTCTTTTAACAACACTCAATAAACGTTTGGGAACTGAGGAAACTTGTTGTTGAAGCTCTGAAAGTGGAATTATTTACGATTCTTGTTTTATGTAGAGCTTCAGTCGTTCAACTGTCGTATTTTACGCTTCATAATGCGCCACACATTTTCGATGGGAGACAGGTTTGGACTGCAGGTGGGCCAGGAAAGTACCCGCACTCTTTTATTACAAACACTTGGCTTGGCATTGTCTTGCTGAAATAAGCAGGTTTGTCCATGATAACGTTGCTTGGATGACAAAATATTTTGCTCCAAAACCTGTATATACCTTTCAGCATTAATAGTGCCTTCACAGATGTGTAAGTTACCCATGCCTTGGGCACTAATGCACCCACATACCATCACAGATGCTGGCTTTTGAACTTTGCGCCTATAACAATCCGGATGGTTATTTTCCTCTTTGTTTTGGAGGACACCAGGTCCTCTGTTTCCAAATATATTTGGAAATGTAGACTCGCCAGACTACAGGACACTTTTCCACTTTGCATCAGTCCATCTTAGATGAGCTCAGGCCCAGCGAAGCGAGCGGCGTTTCTGGGTGTTGTTGATAAATGGGTTTGGCTTTGCATAGTAGAGTTTTAACTTGCACTTAAAGATGTAGCGACCAATGGTAGTTACTGACAGGGGTTTTATGAAGTGTTCCTGAGCCCATGTGGTCATATCCTTTACACACTGATGTCGGTTTTTGATGCAGTACCGCCTGAAGAATCCAAGGTCTGTAATATCATCGCTTACGTGCAGTGATTTATCCAGATTCTCTGAATCTTTTGATGAGTTTACCGACCGTAAATGGTAAAATCCCTAAATTCCTTGCAATAGCGCGTTGAGAAATGTTGTTCTAAAACTGTTCGACAATTTGCTTACAAAGTGGTGACACTCGCCCCATCCTTGTTTGTGAATTACTGAGCATTTCATGGAAGCTGCTTTTATACCCAATCATGGCACCCACCTGTTCCCAATTAGCCTGCACACCTGTGGGATGTTCCAAATAAGTGTTTGATGAGCATTCCTCAACCTTATCAGTATTTATTGCCACCTTTCCCAACTTCTTTGTCACGTGTTGCTGGCATCAAATTCCAAAGTTAATGATTATTTGCAACAACAAAAAAAAAGGTTTATCAGTTTGAACATCAAATATGTTGTCTTTGTAGCATATTCAACTGAATATGGGTTGAAAATGATTTGCAAATCATTGTATTCTGTTTATATTTACATCTAACACAATTTCCGAACTCATATGGAAACGGGGTTTGCATATATATATATATATATATATATATATATATATATATATATATATATATATATATATATATATATATATATATATATACACACACACACATGTAGAGGGACGTGCTTTATACAAGGCAAACAATTGTGTTTTTATACTCAGCTGCTACTCCATGGGCTGCCTCCCTAATGTGACTTAGTGACGCTCATTGACGTACAAAACCACACATCTCCGCCAGCTGTGATTTTACTTCCCCTACAAAAAAAAAAAAAACACTCCTCATGCTGCAATGCGCTCTGAGAAAGTCCATCCATCCATTTTCTACCGCTTATTCCCTTTCGGGGTCGCGGGGGGCGCTGGCGCCTATCTCAGCTACAATCGGGCGGAAGGCAGGGTACACCCTGGACAAGTCGCCACCTCATCAAAGTACTTGACAATAAGCGACCGTATTGCAAGGATTACTTGTTGACAAGTCAATTTTACTTCATTTTCTGAAATAACCTGTTTAATCTGTGGTCTTGGCAGTGGAGGGGATGCAACATTTTGCTTTCCAAACAGGGAGCAACAAAAGAGTTGGAACAATAACGCGGGTAAGCGGTACAAGAAATGGAGGGATGGTTTTAGAATGGTCCTATTGCTGAGGCCCAGTATATGCAAAGTACATATCACTGCAAGGCAGCACGGTAGAAAAGGGGTTAGTGCATGGGCCTCACAATACGAAGGTCCTGTGTAGTCCTTGGTTCAATCCCGGGCTCGGGATCTTTCTGCGTGGAGTTTGCATGTTCTCCCCGTGACTGCGTGGGTTCCCTCCGGGTACTCCGGCTTCCTCCCACCTCCAAAAACATGCACCTGGGGATAGGTTGATTGGCAACACTAAATTGGCCCTAGTGTGTGAATGTGAGTGTGAATGTTGTCTGTCTATCTGTGTTGGCCCTGCGATGAGGTGGTGACTTGTCCAGGGTGTATGCCGCCTTCCGCTGGAATGCAGCTGAGATAGGCACCAGCACCCCCGCGACCCCGAACGGGACATGCAGTAGAAAATGGATGGATGGAAGGCATATCACTGCAGTGGTGCCTCAACTTACAAGTACCTGTGATTTGAGATATGATCGGTGCTGTTTTTTCTTTTTTTTGTTTTGTTTTTATAAGAGACTTAGTAGATAAAACCAACTTTTCTTACCAATTGGTAGCTGATTTTTGTATTTGGGATCTGCATAAGTCCTGAAAATTGAAGTTAGGTTAAAGTCCCACTGATTGTCACACACGCACTAGGTGTGGTGAAACGTGTCCTCTGCATTCGACCCATCCCCATGTTCACCCCCTGGGAGGTGAGGGGAGCAGTGAGCCGCAGCGGTGGCCGCGCCCGGGAATCATTTTGGTGATTTCAATCAATCAATGTTTATTTATATAGCCCTAAATCACATTTGCCTCAAAGGGCTGCACAAACCACAACGACATCCTCAGTAGGGCCCACATAAGGGCAAGGAAAAACTCACCCCAGTGGGACGTCGACCATGATGACTATGAGAAACCTTGGAGAGGACCACATATGTGAGCAACCCCCCCTCTCCTCCCGCCACCCCCCTAGGGGACCGAAAGCAATGGTAGAAGCATTTAAGTCTCACCTTAAAACTCATCTGTATACTCTAGCCTTTAAATAGACCTCCTTTTTAGACCAGTTGATCTGCCGCTTCTTTTCTTTCTCCTATGTCCCCCCCTCCCTTGTGGAGGGGGTCCGGTCCGATGACCATGGATGAAGTACTGGCTGTCCAGAGTCGAGACCCAGGATGGACCGCTCGCCGGTTGGGGACATCTCTACGCTGCTGATCCGCCTCCGCTTGAGATGGTTTCCTGTGGACGGGACTCTCGCTGCTGTCTTGGATCCGCTTGAACTGAACTCTCGCAGCTGTGTTGGAGCCACTATGGATTGAACTTTCACAGTATCATGTTAGACCCACTCGACATCCATTGCTTTCGGTCCCCTAGAGGGGGGGGTTGCCCACATCTGAGGTCCTCTCCAAGGTTTCTCATAGTCAGCATTGTCACTGGCGTCCCACTGGATGTGAATTCTCCCTGCCCACTGGGTGTGAGTTTTCCTTGCCCTTTTGTGGGTTCTTCCGAGGATGTTGTAGTCGTAATGATTTGTGCAGTCCTTTGAGACATTTGTGATTTGGGGCTATATAAATAAACATTGATTGATTGAAGGATGTCTAGCGGATCTAACATGATATTATTATAAAAGTGCCCGCTTAAGTTGACGTCGACACACAATGCCGCCTTTTTTGACATCTAATTTAAGAAGTTTAAAAATAGTTCTGTATATGTGTACAATGTAGTATTGTTAACTTGCCCTATTCTCCAGTTACACACTAATAACACCTCCTCATATAGACTTCCTGTGGAGTGCAACCATCTTCAAAATAAAAGCATGGCAATATTAACCTGGATTTTAGACCCTTTTTTTTAATTTGGCTTGTTAGCCACCGGCAGACAGATTTACGCATGTACGAAAGCTTTATTGTTCCTTGTAAGACAAATCAGTACAAGGGCTCTGTCAGATAAGAGTATCAATCAATCAATCAATCAATGTTTATTTATATAGCCCCAAATCACAAATGTCTCAAGGGACTGCACAAATCATTACGACTACAACATCCTCGGAAGAACCCACAAAAGGGCAAGGAAAACTCACACCCAGTGGGCAGGGAGAATTCACATCCAGTGGGACGCCAGTGACAATGCTGACTATGAGAAACCTTGGAGAGGACCTCAGATGTGGGCAACCCCCCCTCTCTAGGGGACCGAAAGCAATGGATGTCGAGCGGGTCTAACATGATACTGTGAAAATTCAATCCATAGTGGCTCCAACACAGCCGCGAGAGTTCAGTTCAAAGCGGATCCAAGACAGCAGCGAGAGTCCCGTCCACAGGAGACCATCTCAAGCGGAGGCGGGTCAGCAGCGTAGAGATGTCCCCAATCGATACAGGCGAGCGGTCCATCCTGGGTCCCGACGAGCGGTCCATCCTGGGTCTCGACTCTGGACAGCCAGTACTTCATCCATGGTCATCGGACCGGACCCCCTCCGCAAGGGAGGGGGGGACATAGGAGAAAGAAAAGAAGCGGCAGATCAACTGGTCTAAAAAGGAGGTCTATTTAAAGGCTAGAGTATACAGATGAGTTTTAAGGTGAGACTTAAATGCTTCTTAAATAATGGAGTATAAAATATTGTAAAGTCAGCGGAATGACGATGAGGCAGGACACCTTTGCACAAATCAGCCTTTTATTGGCGTCTCTAAAACAACACCATATACCAGAGTCATTCAACTAAATTGTTTTCGGGGCCACATTTCTAGAAAGCTAAGGAACGGTGGTTGGGTTTTCTCCCTTACAGGCCTCCTGAAACCCACTATTACCGACCACGCAGTCTGATAGTTTATATATCAATGATGAAATATTAACATTGCAACACATGCCAATACGGCTTTTTTAGTTTACTAAATTGCAATTTTAAATTTCCCGCGAAGTGTTGTGTTGAAAAGGTCGCGGTATGATGACGCGTGCGTTTGAAGTCACCGGTCGTAGCGGACATTTTTTTCCAGCCCGATCCAAGCTATAAGTAGTCTGCTTTAATCGCATAATTACACAGTATTCTGGACATCTGTGTTGCTGAATCTTTTGCAATTTTTTCAATTAATAATGGAGAAGTCAAAGTAGAAAGATGGAGGTGGGAAGCTTTAGTCTTTAGCCACAAAAACACAGCCGGTGTTTCCTTGTTTAAAATTCCCGAAGATGAAGCCTTACTATGGATCAGAGCGGTCAACTGGCAGTTTTCGGTGAGAAAATTGTGGTAATAAGTCGCCTCTTACCGGAGACATCAGCGGAGCTTCCGTCCTGCTGCGTGATTTCCCTCAGAGACTCTGGCGTCAACACACCTGTGGCCACACCCCTCCGACTTTCAGGTATTATTTAATCTCACTAAAACACTAGCAACACAATAGGCAGATAAGGGATTTTCCAGAGTTATCCTAGTAAATGTGTCTAATAACATCTGAATTGCTCCTACAGCAATCGCCTTTTTTTTTTTTTTTTTTCTAGTCCTTCACTCTAAATTTCCTTATCCACAAATCTTTCATCTTCGCTCAAATCAATGGGGAAATTGTCGCTTTCTTGGTCCGAATAGCTCTAGCTGCTGCTGGCTATGATTGTAAACAATGTGAGGATGTGAGGAGCCCTACAACCCGTGATGTCACGCGCACATCGTCTGCTACTTCCGGTAAAGGCAAGGCTTTTTTATTAGCGACCAAAAGTTGTGAACTTTATCGTCGATGTTCTCTACTAAATCCTTTTAGCAAAAATATGGCAATATCGCGAAATGATCAATTATGACGTATAGAATGAACCTGCTATCCCCGTTTGAATAAGAAAATCTCATTTCAGTAGGCCTTTGAGTATTGTTATTATTATTTTTGGGAACCAGCATCCTCTGTAGCAAACGTTTTGTCATTTTATCAGCGTTACACTACAGCGGACGCCGGCCTTCAGGAGGTTACAATGTCAATGCAAGGATATTCTATGTGTTCCTCTGTACAACAGGAGCGCTCTAGTTATATTACTACAATCTTCCTAAAGTTTAGAACTCAACTCAGGGGACCGTCTCGTGTCATTCTGGGATTTGATCGGTTTTTGCCAGGGAGGGTCCTCAAACACAGGTGAGCAGACTTTGAGATATATGCGTGCCCGCCTTGGCACGCATATATGTGTCCTCTTTTTGGGATTTCAAAATATGAGCCGAGGATGTCGTTGTGGCTTGTGCAGCCCTTTGAGACACTCATGATTTAAGGGCTAAATAAATCAACTTTGATCGATAGACACACACTCCAAGAGATAGTCTGTTGTTCTATTTACATGCAAGTTAAGTTAAAGTACCAATGATTGTCACACACACACACTAGGTGTGGTGAAATTTTTCCTTTGCATTCGACCCATCCCCTTGTTCACCCCTTGTGAGGTGAGGGGAGCAGTGGGCAGCAGCGGTGGCCACGCCCGGGAATCATTTTTGGTGATTTAACCCCCAATTCTAACCCTTGATGCTGAGTGCCAAGCAGGGAGGTAATGGGTCCCATTTTTATATTCTTTGGTATGACTAGCCTGGATTTGAACTTATAACCTACCGATCTCAGGGCGGACTCTAAAACCACTAGCCCACTGAGTAGGTGTCCCTACAATAAATATTCAAACAAAGGGGGCACTTTGGAAGCCTGTTGAAGCTTGTTTGCACGCGGCCAGTGCAGTGTGGAATGTCTTCATTTGACCGCAGGAGCAGCGGAGAAGACAGCTGCAGGCCATGGCAGCCGCACAAGGGAGACAATGGATGCTCAGCATTTTGCATGAACTGCACTCCCGCTCCATTTGTCTCCGTCATGACGGAGCATCGGCTTGAAAACAAGCTCGAACGCGGCCCAGAAAAAAACTTAACAAAAAAGAGCCGTCTTCTGTTGTTTGTTTTGACACGGCCTGCTTGCGTGTCTAAGCACAGAAAGTTCCCCAGCGGGGTCCGTGGAGGTGGGTGGCTGCTAACAGTAGTGGAGGCTGCGCTTCTATTACGAGTGGTGTTGGGTGAGAAAGGATGTTTTCTTACAACTGAGATCCTTTTTTATTATTTCCACTTCATGTGCTAAGCAGATGGGGGAGGGCGGGCCCACCTGGCATCAACACGCCAACAAGAGGGACGTCCCTCCCACCATAGGCGCCGATCCGGTGGGTGCTCGGGCGTGGGATTGATGGCAACTTTCGATCCTTAAAATAATTACTGAAAAATGAATCTTATTGTTAGTTTTGTGGCATGTTTAATCTGTTTTACATAGAAATAAAGTCCCATATCATATAGTCCAGGGGTGCCCACACTTTTTCTGCAGGCGAGCTACTTTTCAATTGACCAACTCGAGGGGATCTACCTCATTTATATATATCATTCATATTTATTTATTTATGAAAGAGACATTTTTGTAAACAAGTTAAATGTGTTTAATGATAATACAAGCATGTGTAACACATATAGATGTCTTTCTTTCACAAAGACAAGAATATAAGTTGGTGTATTACCTGATTCTGATGACTTGCATTGATTGGAATCAGACAGTAATGATGATAACGCCCACATTTTCAAATGGAGGAGAAAAAAAGTTGTCCTTTCTGTACAATACCACATGAAAGTGGTTGGTTTTTGGCATCTAATTCATCCAGCTTCCATATACTTTACAAGAAAAACATTGGCGGCAAATTCCGTAGCTTGCTTGATTGACATTCACGGCACCCGATGGTCTTGTGAGATGACGCTGGCTGCTGCCAGTTCATTATTATGAAAAAATGACAGAGAGGAAGGCGAGAAACACTTTTTATTTCAACAGACTTTCGCGCCGTCCCTTCCGTCAAAACTCTAAAGACCGACTGCACATTTCCTATCTTCACAATAAAAGCCCTGCTTCATGCTGCCTGCGCTAACAAAATAAGAGTCTCAGAAAGCTGGCGTGCACAAGTGATGTGCACGCCAGCTTTCTGAGGGATCGCTTGTGCACGCCAGTTTTCTGAGACTCTGTATTTAGTTAGCGCAGGCAGCATGAAGCAGGGCTTTTATTGTGAAGATAGGAAATGTGCAGTCGGCCTTTAGAGTTTTGACAGAAGTTACGGCGCGAGAGTCTGTTGAAATAAAAAGAGTTTCTCGCCTTCCTCTCGGTCATTTTTTAATAATAATGATCTTGAAGCAGCCAGCGTCATCTCACAAGACCCTCCGGTACCGTGAATGTCATTTAAGTGACGTCTTGGTGAAGATTGATGATCACTAATTTTTAGGTCTATTTTCTTTAAAAGCCTGGCTGGAGATCGACTGACACACCCCCCGCGGTCGACTGGTAGCTCGCGATCGAAGTAACGGGCACCCCTGATATGGTCTATGATTCAAGAATACCGTATTTCTTTGGATTGCCGCCGGGGCGCTAATTAATTTAAAACCTCTTCTCACTCCTGCGCTTAACAAAGGCATGCGGTAAAAGTAAGCATGCGCTAATTATTTTAAAACCTCTTCTCACTCTGGCACTTACCAAAGGCATGCAGTAAAAATTTGAGTGTGATGTAAGCTTGGGCTTGAATCCTACTGAATAGCTCTGAATCTTCTTCCCTTTATGCGATTTCAAATTACCGGGATTGATACCAAGTACAATACCGTATCTAGTCGATACTACTATGATTAGAGCGATATTTTTTATCACAAAATCTTTAGTTTTTAAAATGTATTAATTATTTATTTATTATTATATATTATTATCTCACTGTTTTATTAGATCCACTAAGGACTAGACTCTAACAATATTAGACTCTAACAATATTATGCAAGATCCACTCGACGTCCATTGCACCGTTTGCCCTTCAAAGCTTCTCATGGTATCCTATTTGGTTGAGTTTTTTCTTGCCCTGATGTGGGATCAGAGCCGAGGATGTCGTTGTGGCTCGTGCAGCCCTTTGAGACACTCGTGATTTAGGGCTATATAAGTAAACATTGATTGATTGATTATAAACTCAGGAAATATGTCCTTGGACACATGAGGACTTAGAATATGACCAATGTATGATCCAGTAATGACTTGGTATCGGATTGATACCCAAATTTGTGGTAGCGGATTGATACCCAAATTTGTGGTATCATCCAAAACTAATATAAAGCATCCAAACAACTGAAGGATAAGTGATGATTACATTTTTACAGAAGTGTGGATAGAACATGTTGAAACAGAAAATACGCAGATATTAACAGTAAATGAACAAGTAGATTAATAATATTTTTTCCACCACTTGTCCTTAATAATTTTGACAAAATAATAGAATGATAAATGCCACAATATATTACTGCGTATGTCAGCAGCTAAATTAAGAGCCTTTGTTTGTTTGTTTCTATGTTCACTATTTTATTTAAGAACAAAATTGCAATTAGAAACATATGTTTAATTTACCGTAATATTTTTTGTTAAAATAAAGCCAATAATTTCATTTTTCCCAGTCCTCTTTATTTAGAAAAGTACCGAGATACTTTTAGGATAGGATAGGTCTTTATTGTCATTGCACATGTACAACGGGACTTTATTTTCAGCACAAACCTGTTCCAAATTAGACAAACAAACAGTATACAAGGTTACAGAACAAGAACAAGGCACCCCGTAAAAGATGGGAAAAAGGACGTGACTAGGACAGCTATGGAGGGGGCCCAGTCTGGAGTGGGAAAAAACTAACGGGGCCCAGTCTGGAGCGGGAAAAAACCTCCATAGCAAAGCACATATACATATTACAACATGCATCTCGAGATATCTAGCAACAGAGGGAAGGGAATTCAAGGTCATGGCGCAGTGGGAGAGTGGCCGTGCGTAACCCGAGGGTCACTGGTTCAAATCCCACCTAGAACCAACCTCGTCACGTCTGTTGTGTCCTGAGCAAAACACTTCACCCTTGCTCCTGATGGGTGCTGGTTGGCGCCTTGCATGGCAGCTCCCTCCATCAGTGTGTGAATGTGTGTGTGAATGGGTAAATGTGGAAGTAGTGTCAAAGCGCTTTGAGTACCTTGAAGGTAGAAAAGCGCTATACAAGTACAACCCATTTATGGTGGTAGGCCGCAGCTCTCAGGCGCTGACCATCCATTCATCACCCCTACGGGATTTGCGTCGATGGCGTTGGGTTAGGGGGATGGGGTGTGTTTGTGTGGCGTATATTTTTTTGTGGATGTGTGTGTATGTAAGCCCGTAGTGTGTCTCGGTTCCGCAGCCTTGATGTATTGTGCAGTCACTAGTCCAAAGTCGACTGGTACCAGTACCGAAATATGGGTATCGGGACAACACTAATACACACCGAGAACCCACTGGCAGAAATGTAGATCGGCCCCTAGGGGCCCCACGTCGTGTGAGAAGAAATAATTTCACCTCCAATTGGAGAGGACCCTTGGGGCGGTATAGCTCGGTTGGTAGAGCGGCCGTGCCAGCAACCTGAGGTTTGCAGGTTTGATCCCCACTTCCGCCATCCTAGTCATTGCCGTTGTGTCCTTGGGCAAGGCACTTTACCCACCTGCTCCCAGTGCCACCCACACCGGTTTAAATGTAAAAGAAAATAGATATTGGGTTTCACTATGTTGATTGATTGATTGATTGATTGATTGATACTTTTATTAGTAGATTGCACAGTTCAGTACATATTCCGTACAATTGACCACTAAATGGTAACACCCGAATAAGGTTTTCACCTTGTTTAAGTCGGGGTCCACGTTAATCAATTCATGGTAAAGCGCTTTGAGTCACTAGAGAAAAAGTGCTATATAAATATAATTCACTTCACTTCCTCTGCACGCCCTGTGAATAATTACTGACATTGACTCCGCGTTCTCTCCTCACTGCCGGTCCGCACCAATGCACCGGCAGACATGACCAAGACGGGAGGGCGGAGGCGAGCGTGTCTAAGCTGAAGCGTATCCTTCGCGCGCCCTGCTGAGGCCGCACGTGGGCTGTCAGACACGGAATACACCTGAGGCTCGTCCAAACAACCACACACGTCGATCTCATGTTTCACGGTCACGCCATCCACCTCCGAGGGCTCAGATCACTTACGTTTCAAGAAGAGGGGTCAAGTTGAGGTTGGGACGACGATTGACATGAGCGGAAAGTGGCGCTCATCAGGTCTGTTTTGTCTCCTGTCTGTTATTTTTTTTTCCTCTTTAGGGCAAGTCCCAGTTTTAGGTGTCGTTGAAAGTCGTCCTCATTTTGACACGACTTGACTGAAAACGTACAGCACTTTGTGCTACTGGAGCTCAGCTTGTAGGTTGAAAAGTTCACTTGCTCCCAGTAATGTGTTTATAAAAGCTTACATACTGTATGATGCTTCTTAAAGGCCTACTGAAATGAAGTTTTCTTATTTAAACGGGGATAGCAGGTCCATTCTATATGTCATACTTGATCATTTTCGCGATATTGCCATATTTTTGCTGAAAGGATTTAGTAGAGAACATCCACGATAAAGTTCGCAACTTTTGGTGCTGATAAAAAAGCCTTGCCTGTACCGGAAGTAGCAGACGATATGCGCGGGACGTCACGGGTTGTGGAGCTCCTCACATCTGAACATTGTTTACAATCATGGCCATCAGCAGCCAAAGCGACGATTTCCCCATTAATTTGAGGGAGGATGAAAGATTCGTGGATGAGGAAAGTGAGTGTGAAGGACTAGGACACGCTTCCGTCAGTCTACCTCAGGGCAGCTGTGGCTACTGATGTAGCTTACCACCACCAGGTGTGAATGAATGATGGGTTCCCACTTCTCTGTGAGCGCTTTGAGTATCGAACAATAGAAAAGCGCGATATATATCTAATCCAGCCATCCATCCATCCATTTTCTACCGCTTATTCCCTTTTGGGGTCGCGGGGGGCGCTGGCGCCTATCTCAGCTACAATCGGGCGGAAGGCAGGGTACACCCTGGACAAGTCGCCACCTCATCGCATTTAGTGTTGCCAATCAACCTATCCCCAGGTGCATGTCTTTGGAAGTGGGAGGAAGCTGGAGTACCCGGAGGGAACCCACGCATTCACGGGGAGAACATGCAAACTCCACACAGAAAGATCCGAGCCTGGATTTGAACCCTGGACTGCAGGACCTTCGTATTGTGAGGCAGACGCACTAACCCCTCTGCCACCGTGAAGCCTATATATATCTAATCCATTATTATTAATATTATTAAAGAAAAACAAAAACATACAGTGGGAGCGATTCAGATGTTATTAGATAAATTTACTAGGATAATTCTGGAAAATCCCTTATTTGCTTATTATGTTACTATTGTTTTAGTGAGATTATATGGTCGTACCTGTGCAACCTGAAGGTCGGACCCGCACCTTTCTTCAGCACCAGTCGACGGGTGGTGGCGATGCCCATCTCTGCCTTTCGCAAGGGACCCTCTTCGAAACACACTCTTTTGAAATGATTGCTGCATAATACACTGTACTTTGTGTGTGTGGTCCAATCCAACCGTGTTCGCTTGACCGCTCTGTTCCATAGTAAAGCTTCACCCTCATCTTTCGAGAATGTAAACAATGAAACACCAGCTGTGTTTGTGTTGCTAAAGGCGGCCGCAATACACCGCTTCCCACCTGCAGCTTTCTTCTTTGACGTCTCCATTATTCATTGAACCAATTGCAAAAGATTCAGAAACACAGATGTCCATAAAACTGTGTATTTATGCGATGAAAAGAGACGACTTATAGCTGTGAACGGAGCTGGAACAAAATGTCCTCTACAATGTGTGACGTCACGCGCATGCGTCATCATACCGCGACGTTTTAGCATGATACTTCCGCGCGAAATTTGAAATTGCAATTTAGTAAACAAAACCGGCCGTTTTGGCATGTGTTGCAATGTTAATATTTCATCATTGATATATAAACTATCAGACTGCGTGGTCGGTAGTAGTGGGTTTCAGTAGGCCTGTAAGTTGTTCAACAGTCCGGGGTCCCCGTTGTGGTATTTTAGGCTCCACATTACACCACACATTTTCAATGGGAGACAGGTCTGGAATACAGGCAGGCCAGTCTTGTACTCTTTTACTATGAAGCCACGCTGTTGTAACATATGGCTTGGCATTGTCTTGTTGAAATAAGAAGGGGCGTCCATGATAACGTTGCTTGGATGGAAACATATGTTGCTCCAAAACCTGTATTACCTTTCCGCGATAAAAGTGCCTTCTGAGATGTGTAAGATTTGAACTCTGCGCCGATAACAATCCCAAATGGTTCTTTTTCTCTTTGTTCAGGAGGACACGACGTCCACAGTTTCCAAAAACTATTTGAAATGTGGACTCGTCAGACCACGGAACACTTTTTCACTTTGCATCATTCCATGTTAGATGAGCTCGGGCCCAGCCGAGCCAGCTGCGTTTCTGGGTGTTGTTGATAAATGGCTTTGGCTTTGCATAGTAGAGTTTTACTTGCACTTACGGACGAAACGACAACCTATAGCTACTGACAGTGGTTTTCTGAAGTGTTCCTGAGCCCATGTAGGGATATCCTTTACACACCGATGTCGTTTTTTGATGCAGTACCACCTGAGGGATCGAAGGTCTGTAATATCATCGCTTACGTGCAGTGATTTCTTCAGATTCTCTGAACTTTTTGATGATATTACGGACCATAGATGGGGAAATCCCTAACTTCCTTGCAATAGCTAGTTGAGAAATGTTGTTCTTAAACTGTTCGACTATTTGCTCACACATTTGGTCACAAAGTGGTGACCCTCACCCTATCATTGTTTGTGAATGACTGAGCATTTCATGGAAGCTGCTTTTATACCGAATCATGGCACCCACCTGTTCCCAATTAGCCTGTTCACCTGTGGGATGTTCCAAATAAGTGTTTGATGAGCATTCCTCAACTTTCTCAGTCTTTGGCCAGTTGTGCCAGCTTTTTTTAAACATTGTTGCAGGCATCAATTTGCAAATCAGCTAACATTTGCAAAAATTACCAGTTTTCCAGTTTGAATGTTAAATATCTTGTCCATCCATCCATCATCTTCCGCTTATCCGAGGTCGGGTCGCGGGGGCAGCAGCCTAAGCAGGGAAGCCCAGACTTCCCTATCTCCAGCCACTTCGTCTAGCTCTTCCCGGGGGATCCCGAGGCGTTCCCAGGCCAGCCGGGAGACATAGTCTTCCCAACGTGTCCTGGGTCTTCCCCGTGGCCTCCTACCAGCTGGACGTGCCCTAAACACATCCCTAGGGAGGCGTTCGGGTGGCATCCTGACCAGATGCCCGAACCACCTCATCTGGCTCCTCTCGATGTGGAGGAGCAGCGGCTTTACGTTGAGCTCCTCCCGGATGGCAGAGCTTCTCACCCTATCTCTAAGGGAGAGCCCCGCCACCCGGCGGAGGAAACTCATTTCGGCCGCTTGTACCCGTGATCTTATCCTTTCGGTCATGACCCAAAGCTCATGACCATAGGTGAGGATGGGAACGTAGATCGACCGGTAAATTGAGAGCTTTGCCTTCCGGCTCAGCTCCTTCTTCACCACAACGGATCGATACAACGTCCGCATTACTGAAGACGCCGCACCGATCCGCCTGTCGATCTCACGATCCACTCTTCCCCCACTCGTGAACAAGACTCCTAGGTACTTGAACTCCTCCACTTGGGGCAGGGTCTCCTCCCCAACCCAGAGATGGCACTCCACCCTTTTCCGGGCGAGAACCATGGACTCGGACTTGGAGGTGCTGATTCTCATTCCGGTCGCTTCACACTCGGCTGCGAACCGATCCAGTGAGAGCTGAAGATCCCGGCCAGATGAAGCCATCAGGACTACATCATCTGCAAAAAGCAGAGACCTAATCCCGTGGCCACCAAACCGGAACCCCTCAACGCCTTGGCTGCGCCTAGAAATTCTGTCCATAACAGTTATGAACAGAATCGGTGACAAAGGACAGCCTTGGCGGAGTCCAACCTTCACTGGAAACGTGTCCGACTTACTGCCAGCATTGCGGACCAAGCTCTGACACTGATCATACAGGGAGCGGACTGCCACAATAAGACATTCCGATACCCCATACTCTCTGAGCACTCCCCACAGGACTTCCCGAGGGACACGGTCGAATGCCTTCTCCAAGTCCACAAAGCACATGTAGACTGGTTGGGCAAACTCCCATGCACCCTCAAGAACCCTGCCGAGAGTATAGAGCTGGTCCACAGTTCCACGACCAGGACGAAAACCACACTGTTCCTCCTGAATCCGAGGTTCGACTATCCGGCGAAGCCTCCTCTCCAGTACACCTGAATAAACCTTACCGGGAAGGCTGAGGAGTGTGATCCCACGATAGTTGGAACACACCCTCCGGCCCCCCTTCTTAAAGAGAGGGACCACCACCCCGGTCTGCCAATCCAGAGGTACCGCCCCCGATGTCCACGCGATGCTGCAGAGTCTTGTCAACCAAGACAGCCCCACAGCATCCAGAGCCTTAAGGAACTCCGGGCGGATCTCATCCACCCCCGGGGCCTTGCCGCCGAGGAGCTTTTTAACTACCTCAGCGACCTCAGCCCCAGAAATAGGAGAGTCCACTACAGATTCCCCAGGCACCGCTTCCTCAAAGAAAGACGTGTTGGTGGGATTGAGGAGGTCTTCGAAGTATTCCCTCCACCGATCCACAACATCCGCAGTCGAAGTCAGCAGAACACCATCCGCACCATACACGGTGTTGATAGTGCACTGCTTCCCCTTCCTGAGGCGCCGTATGGTGGTCCAGAATCGCTTCGAAGCCGTCCGGAAGTCGTTTTCCATGGCTTCCCCGAACTCTTCCCATGTCCGAGTTTTTGCCTCCGCGACCGCTAAAGCTGCACACCGCTTGGCCTGTCGGTACCTGTCCACTGCCTCTGGAGTCCTATGAGCCAAAAGAACCCGGTAGGACTCCTTCTTCAGCTTGACGGCATCCCTCACTGCTGGTGTCCACCAACGGGTTCTGGGATTACCGCCACGACAGGCACCAACAACCTTGCGGCCACAGCTCCAATCAGCCGCCTCGACAATAGAGGTTCGGAACATGGTCCACTCGGACTCAATGTCCCGCACCTCCCTCGTGACATGTTCAAAGTTCTCCCGGAGGTGTGAATTGAAACTCTCTCTGACAGGAGACTCTGCCAGACGTTCCCAGCAGACCCTCACAATGCGTTTGGGCCTGCCAGGTCTGTCCGGCATCCTCCCCCACCATCGCAGCCAACTCACCACCAGGTGGTGATCGGTAGAAAGCTCCGCCCCTCTCTTCACCCGAGTGTCCAAAACATAAGGCCGCAAATCCGATGACACAACTACAAAGTCGATCATGGAACTGCGGCCTAGGGTGTCCTGGTGCCAAGTGCACATATGGACACCCTTATGTTTGAACATGGTGTTTGTTATCGACAAACTGTGACGAGCACAAAAGTCCAATAACAAAACACCACTCGGGTTTAGATCCGGGCGACCATTCTTCCCAATCACGCCTCTCCAGGTTTCACTGTCGTTGCCAACATGAGCGTTGAAGTCTCCCAGTAGGACAAGGGAATCACCCGGAGGAGCACTTTCCAGTACTCCCTCGAGTGTACCCAAAAAGGGTGGGTATTCTGAACTGCTGTTTGGTGCGTAAGCACAAACAACAGTCAGGACCCGTCCCCCCACCCGAAGGCGAAGGGAAGCTACCCTCTCGTCCACTGGGTTGAACTCAAACGTACAGGCTTTGAGCCGGGGGGCAACCAGAATTGCCACCCCAGCCCGTCGCCTCTCACTGCCGGCAACGCCAGAGTGGAAGAGGGTCCAGTCCCTCTCGAGAGAACTGGTTCCAGAGCCCTTGCTGTGCGTCGAGGTGAGTCCGACTATATCCAGCCGGAACTTAAATATCTTGTCTTTATAGTCTATTCAACTGAATATAGGTTGAAACGGATTTGCAAATCATTGTATTTTGTTTTTACTTACGATTTACACAACGTGCCAACTTTTCTAGTGTTGGGGTTTGTACATCCATGTCCAGGGACTGAGCAATATCACCAGCCTGCGCGTTTATCGAAGTGCCATCACAATCTTTTTAAATTGTAACAATAATACTAATCTTCAGGCATTTTAACAGTGTTTATCATTAATACCAGTAATCACTACATCTTTCGATGACATTTTTGCAAAAATGTCATTTTCATATATCGTGTTGGTTAAAGTACGTCCAAATATTGGGCGGAGCATATAATTCTGCAGAGCCAAGTGCTCAAACAAAGAATCCCAGGTGTCTTTTTTTTTTAGTTCATTTTTTTCAGTATGACTGTAAAGTAGCGTATTTCCTTGAATTGCCGCAGGGCATACAGTATGCGCCTGCCTTGAATTACTGCCTGGTCCAACTCGCTTCCCAAAATAATTAGCACATCCTTAGTTTTACCGCCTGGTCCAACTCGTGACGTCACAAGTGACACTTCCCCTGTCATCATTTTCAAAATGGAGGAGGCTGATTTCAATACCGGTCATTTGAAATCGCATAAAAATTATTAGCTATTCAGTAGGATTTAAGGTCCAAGCTTACATGGGGCGGTTTAGCTCGGTTGGTAGAGTGGCCGTACTAGCAACTTGAGGGTTGCAGGTTCGATTCCCGCTTCTGCCATCCTAGTCACTGCCGTTGTGTCCTTGGGCAAGACACTTTACCCACCTGCTCCCAGTGCCACCCACACTGGTTTGAATGTAACTTATTGGTTTTCACTATGTAAAGCGCTTTGAGTCAATAGAGAAAAAGCGCTATATAAATTTAATTCACTTCACTTCACTACATCACGCTCAATTTTTTACTGCATGCCTTTGGTAAGTGCCGGAGTGAGTAGAAGTTTTAAAATAATTAGTGCATGCTTACTTTTACCGCATGCCTTTGGTAAGCGCAGGACTGAGAAGAGGTTTTAAATCAATTAGCGCCCCGTCGGCAATAATGTTGCAAGTACCCCCGCGTTCTTAATTTACCATTTAGATTAATATTTTACTTTTATATTTAATTTTAACATTTATATTCATATTTTACTTTTATATTTAGTTCTAAAATGTACATCTATATAGTTTCATTATTTATAATGTTTATTAACATTGATATTTAGTTTTAACATTTATATGTAACATTCATATTCTGTTTCAACATTTAAGTTTAACATTTGTAAGTAACATTTATATTTATAGTTTACATTTACATTCAGATTTATATTTAGTTTAACATTTAGATGTAACAGTTTTTTAACATTGGTATTCAGTTTTAACATTTATATTTAAGTTTTATATTCATTTTTAATATTTATATTTAACATTTATAATTAGTTTTAACATTTATATTTAACATTTTATATATTTTTAACATTTTTATTTAACATTTCATATAGTTTTAACATTTATATTTAACATGTATTTAAAATAAACATTTATGTATAGATTTAAAAAGTACAATAATATTCAACACTCATATTTAACAATTGTATTTACACTTAACAGTTCATTTAGATTTAGCATTTATACTGACCATCTCTATTTACATTTAACATTTATAGTGGAATTTAAGATTCACATTGAAGTTTAACATTTATATAAAGATTTAACATTGAGATTTTCCTTTTTATTTCTACCAAAAAATGAGAAGAAAATTATTTTTTTTTCTGCTTTTTGTTGGTTTATTTACACCACTGCATGTACAAATGATTATGAAATCTTATTAATGTACACGAGCCAGAGAGAGAGGTCCGATACGAGATTCAAACTCAGAAGCAGATGGTTATGAGGCAGACGTGCAAACCACATACGCCACAGTGCTGCGGCGTTATCGTGCGATTCGCAAACGTGTTATTCTCTCGGTATTCAAATGCAAATCTTTGAGGGAAATGTCCTTTCTAGTCTTCCTCCCACTATGGGAACCAGATTAGTTATTTTCGGTCCGTCCTCCTTTCAGGTACCTTTTTTTTTTTTGGAGAAATCCCTGTTCCTGTGTGGAATAGATTTTTCCAATGATAATCCTTCCCTCAAGGGAGAGGGAGTTTGAAACTCCTGAGAAAGGAATACGATGGAGTTGTAATCACGCTCTAGGACCCTGAATGAAAACATCCTGTGGTTGTGAAGATTGCAGGGAATTAGTGGGCGCTGAAGTAGATGAGGTCAAAGGTCGAATCCCGACTTCTTTTTTTCTTTTCTTATTTGCAATAAGCACAACACCGGACTTGCCAACGCTTACATATTTTTCGTACTTTTCGCACGGATTTTGACCTTTTAAACTTTTTTGTTTTGCAGGTTTGTATTTTGTTGCATTTTGCCGCTTTCAGTTGCAACTTTTTGTCACCGGATAATGCAAAACCAGCTGCCCCGTTTGGAACGCATTTTGTGATGCACGAAGGTGTCACCCCCAGATGCAGCAGGACCAGACAGGCAGGATAGCAGGTAAGAGCTGATTTTAATATACAAAACGATAAAAGAACACTTGTACAAAACAGAGAAGAAGTGGCGTGCCTACGCACGGGAAGCTAATGCTAAAATTAGCTGAGAGTCCAAACAGTCCGAAAAGCGTGTGCCGAGCGCCCGAAATCTAAGACGAGACTTAGCAAGCAAACAAGGACTAGATAAACCAAAACGTGCGTGTTGCATATAGCGAGTGACGAACCAAGGACGGACTGAGGTAGAATGCAGGCTTAAATACTAAAGTAACAATCAAGAGCGTAAAACAAGAGCAGCTGGGACAAATCAGAAACCATGGTAACCAAAACAGGAAGTGCACACACAAACTAAGGGGATCAGAAGAGTAAAAAAAAAAAATCAAAACACACAAAAGGACTCAAAAAACAGACTAAGGATGTGATCCGGTTCCCGGATCAAAACACCAGCACTCCTGTGGACTGTAAATAAAGTCTCTGATTAGTCCATCCATCCATCCATCCATTTCTACCACTTATTCCCTTTTGAGGTCGCGGGGGGCGCTGGCGCCTATCTCAGCTACAATCGGGCGGAAGGCGGGGTACACCCTGGACAAGTCGCCACCTCATCGCAGATAGACAGACAACATTCACACTCACATTCACACACTAGGGCCAATTTAGTGTTGCCAATCAACCTATCCCCAGGTGCATGTCTTTGGAAGTGGGAGGAAGCCGGAGTACCCGGAGGGAACCCACGCATTCAAGGGGAGAACATGCAAACTCTACACAGAAAGATCCCGAGCCTGGATTTGAACCCAGGACTGCAGGACCTTCGTATTGTGAGGCAGACGCACTAACCCATCTGCCACCGTGAAGCCCTACTAATCTCTGATTAGTAAGATCGTTTAAATAATTTCCTGTCTGAGTACGACACTGTTCACGTCATATCATGCGAAGACTTGTCCAAAGTACGGCTTGGGGGCCATTTCTGGGCCAGAGCAGTTGATTTTAACCGGCCTGCGGTACATTGTAGGAACACATTCACACACAAAACTGGGAAAAATAGAACACATTTTTAGTTCAAGTAGGGCTGTTTGAAAATACATGTTGCATTGTTAACTAGAAGTTATCTTGACTAATTACGATTTTTAAACTTTCATACTCTAAGTGTACTTTAGACGGATGATTTTTACGTTTTTGATACTGTCAAACTGGGACTGGACAGCTTAACACAAAATGGACAAACACTCAAATTACTCTCGATGCGATGGTGTCGTGCCAGATTTTGTACCCCTGACATCATTTGTATCCCGGGCTGTTGGAGCACTTGCATTAAGAGGGGTGGAGCTACTTCTCCACATTTAGATTTACAAAACCCAAAACCAGTAAAGTTGGCATATTGTGTAAATCGTAAATAAAAATATAATAAAATGATTTGCAAATCCTTTTCAACTTGTATTCCATTGAAAATACTGCAAAGACATGATATTTAATGTTCGAACTGAGAAACGTAATTTTTTTTGCTAATAATCATTAACTAATGGCAGCAATGCCCTGCGATGAGGTTGCGACTTGTCCAGGGTGTACGCTGCCTTCCGCCCGATTGTAGCTGAATTAGGCACCAGCGCCCCCCGCGACCCCAAAGGGAATAAAAGGTAAAAAATGGATGGATGGATGAATAATGGCAGCAACACGCTGCAAAAAAGTTTGCACAGGGACATTTTTACCACTGTGTTACATGGCCTATCCTTTTAACAACACTCAGTAAACGTTTGGGAACTGAAGAGACCAATTTTTGAAGCTTTTCAAGTGGAATTTCCTCCCATTCTTGCTTGATGTACAACTTAAGTTGTTCAACAGTCCGGGGTCTTCGTTGTGGTATTTTGGCTTCGTATAGTGCCACACATTTTCAATGGGAGACAGGTCTGGACTATAGGCAGGCCAGTCTAGTACCCACACTTTTTTCACTACAATGCCACGCTATTGTCCCCCATAGCTTTGGATTATCCTGCTGAAACAAGCAGGGGAGCCCATCATAACGTTGCTTGTATGGCAACATATGTTGCTCTAAAAAAGCGGTATGTACCTTTCAGCATTAACGGTGCCTTCACAGATGTGTAAGTTACCCATGCCTTGGGCACTAAGACACCCCCATACCATCACAGATCCTGGCTTTTGAACTTTGCGCCTGTAACAATCTGGATGGTTCTTTTCTTCATAAATGTGGACTTTTCAGACCACAGAACATTTTTACACTTTGCATCAGTCCATCTTAGATGAGCTCGGACCCAGCGAAACCGGCGGCGTTTCTGGGTGTTGTTGATAAATGGCTTTGGCTTTGCATAGTAGAGTTTTAAGTTGCACTTCCAGATGTAGCGACGAACTGTAGTTACTGACAGTGATATTCTGAAGTGTTCCTGAGCCCATGTGGTGATATCCTTTACAGACGGATGCCACTTTTTGATGCAGTACTGGCTTACGTGCAGTGATTTCTCCAGATTCTCAAAACCTTTTCATGATATTTCGGAAGGTAGGTGGTGAATCGCCTAAATTCCTTGCAATAACTCGTTGAGAAATAAACTGGTCGACAATTTACTCTTGCATTTGTTCACAAAGTGGTGACCTTCGCCCCATCCTTGTTTGTGAATGACTGAGCATTTCTTGGAAGCATTTAAGTCTCACCTTAAAACTCATCTGTATACTCTAGTCTTTAAATAGACCTCCTTTTTAGACCAGTTGATCTGCCGCTTCTTTTCTTTCTCCTACGTCCCCCCCTCCCTTGTGGAGGGGGTCCGGTCCGATGACCATGGATGAAGTACTGGCTGTCCAGAGTCGAGACCCAGGATGGACCGCTCGTCGGGACCCAGGATGGACCGCTCGCCTGTATCGGTTGGGGACATCTCTACGCTGCTGATCCGCCTCCGCTTGAGATGGTCTCCTGTGGACGGGACTCTCGCTGCTGTCTTGGATCCGCTTGAACTGAACTCTCGCGGCTGTGTTGGAGCCACTATGGATTGAACTTTCACAGCATCATGTTAGACCCGCTCGACATCCATTGCTTTCGGTCCCCTAGGGGGGGGGGGGGGGGGGGAGGTGGGTTTGCCCACATCTGAGGTCCTCTCCAAGGTTTCTCATAGTCAGCATTGTCACTGGCGTCCCACTGGATGTGAATTCTCCCTGCCCACTGGGTGTGAGTTTTCCTTGCCCTTTTGTGGGTTCTTCCGAGGATGTTGTAGTCGTAATGGTTTGTGCAGTCCTTTGAGACATTTGTGATTTGGGGCTGTATAAATAAACATTGATTGATTGATACCCAATCATGGCACCCACCTGTTCCCAATTAGCCTGCACACCTGTGGGGTGTTTCAAATAAGTGTTTGATGAGCATTCCTAAACTTTCTCAGTCGTTTTGCCATTTGTGTCTGCTTTTTTGAAACATGATACAGACATCAAATTCCAATTGAGCTAATATTTGCAAACATTCACAGTTTTCCAGTTTGAACGTTAAGTATCTTGTCTTTGCAGTCAATTCAATTGAATATAGGTTGAAAATAATTTGCAAATCATTTTATTCTGTTTTTAATTTACTTCACTGGTTTTGGGTTTTGTACATAGTTTTGAGCATTAATGAAAAATAAAATCTAGTTTGTTATGGTCATGCATGTACTCAAGGAACATTGCCCCGGCGCAATGTCGGATGAATCAAAAGGAAAAATAAAAGTGAACACCTGCCCTCATTCATCATGTCTGGGACTGTCAACACCTGGGGAGTATGTGTGTGTCTAGAGTCTAGACCATTACTTCCAGAGCCAGATCCCGTATTTCCATCAAACCCGGGAATCTCCCTTTCTGTCTTAAATTGAAGCTCACAGTTTTCCTTCACATGTGAGGTCTTAAGAATGAGTCAGAACTTTTCCTTTACATTCAAATCAAGTCGCCTGTAACTTTCAAGCTGGAAATTATTGCCTGAGGTCTGAATTGAAGGGTGAATTGAACAAACCATTGTGGTGAACTACAGCCGTCATAATCTTACCTCAGTTTTCGTACGCCCACTTTTAGTTATGATTCAGTTTTCAACAAAGCATTAAAAGATTACTGTTGGTACAAAATGCGGCTGCTAGACTTTTGACAAGAACAAGAAAGTTTGATCACATTACGCCTGTACTGGCTCACCTGCACTGGCTTCCTGTGCACTTAAGATGTGACTTTAAGGTTTTACTACTTACGTATAAAATACTACACGGTCTAGCTCCATCCTATCTTGCCGATTGTATTGTACCATATGTCCCGGCAAGAAATCTGCGTTCAAAGGACTCCGACTTATTAGTGATTCCCAAAGCCCCAAAAAAGTCTGTGGGCTATAGAGCTTTTTCATTTCGGGCTCCAGTACTCTGGAATGCCCTCCCGGTAACAGTTCGAGATGCCACCTCAGTAGAAGCATTTAAATCTCACCTTAAAACTCATTTGTATACTCTAGCCTTTAAATGGTTTGTTCAATTCACCCTTCAATTCAGACACTTCACCCTTGCTCCTGATGGGTGCTGGTTGGCGCCTTGCATGGCAGCTCCCTCCATCAGTGTGTGAATGTGTGTGTGAATGGGTAAATGTGGAAGTAGTGTCAAAGCGCTTTGAGTACCTTGAAGGTAGAAAAGCGCTATACAAGTACAACCCATTTATCATTTAATAGACTCCCTTTTTAGACCAGTTGATCTGCCGTTTCTTTTCTTTTTCTTCTATGTCCTACTCTCCTTTGTGGAGGGTGTCCGGTCCGATCCGGTGGCCATGTACTGCTTGCCTGTGTATCGGCTGGGAACATCTCTGCGCTGCTGATCCGCCTCCGCTTGGGATGGTTTCCTGCTGGCTCCGCTGTGAACGGGACTCTTGCTGCTGTGTTGGATCCGCTTTGGACTGGACTCTCGCGACTGTGTTGGATCCATTATGGATCGAACTTTCACAGTATCATGTTAGACCCGCTCTCCAAGGTTCTCATAGTCATCATTGTCACCGACGTCCCACTGGGTCATTATTGTCACCGATGTCCCACTGGGTGTGAGTTTTCCTTGCCCGAGGATGTTGTAGTGGTTTGTGCAGCCCTTTGAGACACTAGTGATTTAGGGCTATATAAGTAAACATTGATTGATTGATTGAAAACAATTTTTTTGTTTGTTTAGTTTTTTTGTGTTTTCCTTGGTTTTCGGCTATTTGCTTGTTTAGTGGTTGGACCCCGGATTGCAGAGACAGGAGGCCAAAAAAACTACAAAAGATGTGTTTAGTAAAGTTCTTAAAAACAAAGCCTCCACCAGACTGGAAACACTTGAAAAAGGCAAAGGTGCTTCAAAAATAGAAAAGAAAAACAAAGTTGCATCAAAGGACGTAGAAGGCAGAGAGCGACTGAGCAAAAAACAGACTAGCTGGAGTGCCCCAAAAAAATAATCCCACATGTTGGGGGACAAAGTCTGTGTTTGATTGAAGTATGACTGCAAAATAAGCCACCTTTGGGTCAAAGAAAGTTGTAAAAGGCCAGAACTCATAGAAAAATTTGAAGGTCCATGCATAAAATTCTTCTTTCCTCTTCCCCGTCAGAGTAAACAAAAGGTGTCAATAAAGGTAAAAGTGGGAAATTTTAGCTTATTGTACAATTCAAATTTATCGAGATTTTTTGGAACAGATTACATACAAAAACCGAGGTATTGGTGTATAAACATACTTTTGGTAAGGGATGGGTACTTTTTCATATTTTGAATTGATACAGTACACATTCCCAGTACCACTCATTGGTAAACATGTTTATTTCTTGAGTGTTGTTGTGGTAATACATGTTAAATCTTTAAATAAAAAATACATCCTTTTTTTCAACATTTAAAAATGAGCTGATGAAAAATAGCTGTGCTTGTTCTGTCTAACACAGTTGAGTCTCATTCGCAAGTATTAGTAGTAGACTTTGCATGCCGTTGCAATTCCAAAATGTTAGATGGCAGTAGTGCGTAGAATATGGTATGTTGCCTTGCCTGGAACAGTTTTTGCTATTAATCTGAATGTGCCAGTCGCGTTTTATGTTGCGCCTACAAAGTGTTTGTACTCCAAGTATGGTCCCGTTTGCACACCAGATGGTTTATTGGCATACTTTTTATTAACACATGTGGAGGCGCTGAAATCACCATGTAAAATCGCTAATGAGTCCATGGCAAATCTAGCATCGAGCTAGCGTATTTTGAAAAGTTAGCCTTACTGTGCTTTTGATCGCCCCTTTTCTTGCTTTGTTGGCATGGAAAATTGTAACATTACTGTGGAGAGGGGCGTGTTCCACGCGTTCCCTGCGAGTGGGGTGTGTGCAGGGGCCGGCCATGAAGCAGCCGACAGGTGAGTGGATATCTCAGCTGGAACGAGTTATTTGATCACTTCAATTTCGACTGTTTAAAATTCAAAATTCAACCGAAAAAAAGAAGACAAAAACAAGCTAATTCGAATCTTTTTGAAAAAAATAAAAAATAAATAAAAAAATTATGGAACATCATTAGTAGTTTTTCCTGATAAAGATTAGTTTTAGAATTTTGATGACATGTTTTAAATAGGTTAAAATCCATTCTGCATTTTGTTAGAATATATAACAAATTGGACCAAGCTATAACTAACAAAGACGAATGATTATTTCTTCTAGATTTTCCAGAACAAAAATTAAAAAAAAATTCAAAAGACTTTGAAATAAGATTTAAATTTGATTCAACAGATTTTCTAGATTTGCCAGAATATTTTTTGGGAATTTTAATCATAATAAGTTTGAAGAAATATTTCACAAATATTCTTCGTCGAAAAAAATCAGATGCTAAAATCCATCCATCCATCCATTTTCTACCGCTTATTCCCTTTTATGGGGTCGCGGGGGGCGCTGGCGCCTATCTTAGCTACAATCGGGCGGAAGGCGGGGTACACCCTGGACAAGTCGCCACCTCATCGCAGATGCTAAAATGAAGAATTAAATTAAAACGTATGTATTATTCTTTACAATAATAAAAAAAAAAATACTTGAACATTGGTTTAAATTGTCAGGAAAGAAGACGAAGGAATTGAAAAAGTAAAAAGGTATATGTGTTTAAAAATCCTAAAATAATTTTTAAGGTTGTAATTTTTATCTAAAATTGTCTTTCTGAAAGTTATACAGAAGCAAAGTAAAAAAATAAATGAATTTATTTAAACAAGTGAAGACCAAGTCTTTAAAATATTTTCTTGTTTTTTCAAATTTTGTTTGAGTTTTGTCTCTCTTTGAATTAAAAATGTTGAGCAAAACGAGACCAGCTTGCTAGTAAATAAATACAATTTTAAAAAAATAGAGGCAGCTAACTGGTATTTGAGCTATTTTTAGAACAGGCCAGCGGGCGACTCATCTGGTCCACGTTGGTGACCCCTCTTTTACGTGAATCGATACCTGGTAGGACCGACATAATTCGGTCGTTTCCTCTAAAAGTACTGAATTTGTTTCCCATCCCTGATAGTTTTTTTTTTTTTGCTTCAGACAATTTACTGTACATTTAAGAACCATCACATGATGGCATTTGCCCAATTGAACATGCCTAAAAAGGAGTTACAAAAAAAACAAAACTTATTTTCTTATGGCAAAGATGTGGCAGTTTCTTTTCAGAAAATAATTTTTTTTCCACCATGCAAAGAAGAAAAACTCAGCTGGAGGACAGCTCAGCGTGATCCTTTTTAAAAACTGCCTTTCTCTCCACGTCTCCTGACCAAAGACATAAATAACCATCCAAAACCCTCTGCTGACGTACTGTAGCTTCTCCATGACCCATCTGTTGGCCTCCATTGACTTTCTCTCTTTAATGGCCACAATGTGTCCTTTCCTGTATCTTGACTCATCTCCCAGGTAATGGGATCCTGTGCAGGTCAGTGAAAGCTCATTACACCTGTCCCTTGATGGCGATAAGAGGAGAACGCTGTGGAGACTCTTCACGCAAACAACACAAACACCTACCCCCAGACACTTGGGGAAAACAACACCTTCTACCTGGAAGATCTTTCGGTTTTCTTTTTTTTCCAGATGTTATCTTTTATTTTCATCAACACGACACTTCTTTGTACCTAGTTGAAAAATTACAGGAATCAAGCTTAGCCTGAATAAAAAACTCAGGACAACCACAAGGGCGGTCCTCATTTTTAATAACAAGACAGCAAATAACATTTGCACACCCCTATAATTGTAGTCACATTTCTTTAAAGGCCATGATTCCGCAAATGTAAAACATACAGTCTCACGATCCTATTTTTTTATATACATCAAATGGTAAAGGTCCTTTCTTCAATTACTGTAGTTAGGTGTTATTGCAAGATGCTTTAGTTGACTTTGCTTAATTTTACAGTTAATGTGCCTGTCACTCCCCTAAAGGTGTGATGGTGCTACACGGGCGATATCTACAGCTCTGTTTCTCAGTGGGCCGTGAGCGCCCCCTATGGGGCCGTCAAAAACGATCGGTTTCTCAACTGTGGTCCGTAAGGGGCGCGGCAATGCAAAGCTGTGATACACTTTCCCAACAGAAAGTCTGGAGCTAAAGTCATAGAGAAGCGCAAAAATTATGACTAAAGGGGTGAGGCTGTATTTCCATTTGCACATTGCACATTATATATATATATATATATATATATATATATATATATTATATATATATATATTCGGGTGTGGGAAAAAATGTATTCAAATACGAATTGAATCGAATGCGTTGTGCGATTCAGAATCGATTCTCATTTTTTTTTAAATCGATTTAAAAAAAAAAAAAAATATATATATATATATATATACATATATTTTTTTATTAATCCAACAAAACAATACTCAGCAATACCATAACAATGCAATCCAATTCCAAAACCAAACCTGACCCAGCAACACTCAGAACTGCAATAAACAGAGCAATTGAGGAGGCACAAACACGACACAGAACAAACCAAAAGTAATGAAAGAAAAATAAATATTTTCAACAACAGTATCAATATTAGTTATGATTTCAGCATAGCAGTGATTAAAAATCCCTCATTGACATTATCATTAGACATTTATAAAAATAATAAAAAAGAACAATAGTGTCACAGTGGCTTACATTTGCATCGCATCATAAGCTTGACAACACACTGTGTCCAATGTTTTCACAAAGATAAAATAAGTCATATTTTTGGTTCGTTTAATAGTTAAAACAAATTTACATTATTGCAATCAGTTGATAAAACATTGTCCTTTACAATTATAAAAGCTTTTTAAAAAAAATCTACTACTCTGCTAGCATGTCAGCAGACTGGGGTAGATCCTGCTGAAATCCTATGTATTGAATGAATAGAGAATACTTTTGAATCGGAAAAATATCGTTTTTGAATCGAGAATCGAATCGAATCGCAAAAAATCGATATATTATCGAATCGTGACCCCAAGAATCGATATTGAATCGAATCGTGAGACACCCAAAGACTCGCAGCCCTAATATATATATATATATATATATATATATATGGTATATATATATATATATATATATATATATATATATATATATATATATATATATATATATATATATATATTTATATATTACTGTGTAAAGTTCAGGCCAAAAGTTTGGACACATCTTCTCATTCAATGCGTTTTCTTTATTTTCATGACTATTTACATTGGATATTGTCACTGAAGGCATCAAAACTATGAATGAACACATGTGGAGTTATGGACTTAACAAAAAAAGGTGAAATAACCGAAAACATGTTAGTATTTTACTTCCTTCAAAATAGCCACCCTTTGCGCTGATTACTGCTTTGTACACTCTTGACATTCTCTCAATGAGCTTCAAGCACAACTGTGAAGTGAAAACCATTTCCGGTGACTCGATCTTGAAGCTCAACAAGAGAATGCCATCCATCCATCCATCCATTTTCTACCGCTTATTCCCTTTTGGGGTTGCGGGGGGCGCTGGCGCCTATCTCAGCTACAATCGGGCGGAAGGCAGGGTACACCCTGGACAAGTCGCCACCTCATCGCAGGGCCAACACAGATAGACAGACAACATTCACACTCACATTCACACACTAGGGCCAATTTAGTGTTGCCAATCAACCTATCCCCAGGTGCATGTCTTTGGAAGTGGGAGGAAGCCGGAGTACCCGGAGGGAACCCACGCATTCACGGGGAGAACATGCAAACTCCACACAGAAAGATCCCGAGCCTGGATTTGAACCCAGGACTGCAGGAACTTCGTATTGTGAGGCAGACGCACTAACCCCTCTGCCACCGTGAAGCCCCCAAGAGAATGCCAAGATCTGTAATTGTATGTAAATTTATTAGTCATCACTTTTTATGAGTCCTTTCTTCTGCAGTATTATTAATATTTATTTAAAATATACGTATTTGGAATGTCAAATGTTACAATTGTTAGACATACAGGCACGGTCTATTCAGCAATATTTTTTTATAACTTATAGCTACTGGAAAACACTTTTTTTTTTTAATTACATTTATTTTTCATAGAGAAAATATATTATTAAAATGTCTCCTATATGGCTAAAGACAACAATCTGCAGAATGCACTTTCTTACATTTTTAACATCCTAGGGCACACTCAGGGTTATTAGCAGCACCTTCTATGAGCCCCCCCAAAAATGGCTTCCGTTGAGATGCCCTGCAAGACTGCTTCTAAAATGCCCATAACATGTTGTACATGTCGGCTGCATGTGCCAAAACACCACGGGTAGGAGCACGATAACGCGAATGTGCGGTAAATGATTGTTTCCATGGCGAAAACACGCAAAAACCTCCTTTTAATGAGGCGGTCTGCACCAGTTACAGTAGATCACACGCAACACGCCCACTAATAATACATGCAATTTTATAGTTTACACACACTGTTTAGCATGTGGTATTTGGCTCTTAGTAGATCAGGCCCATATAGTCTTTAATTAGCCTAGCATGTATATTCCTGGAATGTGGTCGGAAACCCAGGAACACTCATAGGAGAACTGGGATTCGAACCCTCGACTTCCTGACTGCGCTGCCAACATGCTAACCACTAAACCGCCGTGCAGCCCAACTTGGACTACCGTCAATTCCAAATTGTACACTGGTACTTTGGATACGAGTGCCCCGGCTTACGAGTTTTTCGGGATACGATAACATTGTCAAACCATGGGAAGTGTGAAGGACAGAGCTCAGAAGGAGGAGGAGCGGATGATATTCATTGAATTAAAGAAATAAACAAACTTAGCATAGCAGTTGGAGCGTATCCCAGCTAGTCTGCACCATACTGAAGCGAATCGACTCGATAAAACCAGCCAGGGATGTCAAAGTAATTTCTCAATTGCACACATGTATCCATGGAAATATGGAGGAGCTGCTGATGGTGTGTTTGACGGAGAAGGATATGCTGTAGAAGGTCAATTCACAAGTCCATTATCACATTGTTTTTGGGGCTGTCAAAGTTAATGCTTGTGATTAACAAAAATTAGAGATGTCTGATAGTGGCTTTTTTGTCGATATCCGATATATTCCAACTCGTAATTACTGATACCGATATCAACCGATACCGATATATACATACAGTCGTGGAATTAACACATTATTATGCCTAATTTTGTTGTGATGCCCAGCTAGATGCATTAAACAATGTAACAAGGTTTTCCTAAATAAATCAACTCAAGTTATGAAAAAAAAATGCCAACATGGCACTGCCATATTTATTATTGAAGTCACAAAGTGAATCATTTTTTTTTAACATGCCTCAAAGCAGCAGCTTGGAATTTGGGACATGCTCTCCCTGAGAGAACATGTGGAGGTCGAGTTGGGCGAGGTCGGGGGGGTGGTGGGGGGTGTATATTGTAGCGTCCCGGAAGAGTTACTGCTGCAAGGGTTTCTGGGTATTTATTCTGTTGTGTTTATGTTGTGTTACGGTGCGGATGTTCTCCCGACATGTGTTCGTCATTCTTGTTTTGTGTGGGTTCACAGTGTGGCGCATATTTGTAACAATGTTAAACAGTGTTTATACGGCCACCCTCAGTGTGACCTGTATGACTGTTGACCAAAATGAGGTGGGGTAGTGGGGGGTGTGTATTGTAGCGTCCCGGAAGAGTTACTGCTGCAAGGGTTTCTGGGTATTTATTCTGTTGTGTTTATGCTGTGTTACGGTGCGGATGTTCTCCCGACATGTGTTTGTCATTCTTGTTTTGTGTGGGTTCACAATGTGGCGCATATTTGTAACAATGTTAAACAGTGTTTATACGGCCACCCTCAGTGTGACCTGTATGACTGTTGACCAAGTATGCCTTGCATTCACTTGTGTGTGTGAAAAGCCGTGGCTATTATGTGACCAGGCCGGCACGCAAAGGCAGTGCCTTTAAGGTTTATTGGCGCTCTGTTCTTCTCCCTACGTCTTTGTACACAGAAGCGTTTTAAAAGTAATCAATTTGACTTTAAAACCGATACCGATAAATTCCGATATTACATTTTAAAGCATTGATCGGCTGATATTATCGGACATCGCTAATAAAAATTATAATAGTTTTACCATTAATGAAAGAATATTAATCACAGTGTTTGTTTTAACTGTGAGAAAGCGGCGCACATTGCACAGGCAGCGATCAGGTCACACGGCAGTGTGATGATAGTTACTGTATGTGCTCTGCGCCCTTCTAACCAGCTTAGACAGAACTTAAGAAAAAACTGAGGTAATGAGTTGGTGTTGCAGCAACAAACTTTTTTTTATCAGTGACGCACTTCAAGTTTAAAATAGCGTTTAAAGCGAAACACGAACGTGAGGATGGCATTGCTGGCATGCATGCTACACGGACAGCAAACAGAGGACAACAAAGTATGCTGGCTGAGTTTGTCTGCGTTCACCACAGAGCAATTAAACAATGCCTTCTGGAAACGTTCAGTATCGTCGCATAAGCTAGAGGTAGTTTGTATCAAAAAAGAGATCAGCGCTGTCATCTGAAAAGTAAATACGCTTGTTTGTGTAACCGGGGTTTTGTAAATAGCCAAAGCCTGGCAGAAAAGACAGACCTTAACGAGGGGATCAAGAGCATACTTGCCAACCTTGAGATCTCTGAATTCCGGAGATCGGGTGCAGCGGGGGTGTATATTATTGCATCCTGGAAGAGTTAGTGCTGCAGGGAATTCTGGGTATTTGTTCTGTTGTGTTTATGTTGTGTGACGGTGCGGATGTTCTCCCGAAATGTGTTTGTCATTCTTGTTTGGTGTGGGATCCCAGTGTGGCGCATATTTGTAACAGTGTTAAAGTTGTTTATACGGCCACCCTCAGTGTGACCCGTATGGCTGTCGACCAAGTATGCGTTGCATTCACTCATGTGTGTAAAAGCAGCATATATTACGTGACTGGGCCGGCACGCTGTTTGTATGGAGGAAAAGCGGACGTGACGACAGGTTGTAGAGCAGGGGTGCCCATTATGTCGATCGCGAGCTACCAGTCGACCGCGGGGGGTGTGTCAGTCGATCTCGAGCCAGGCTTTTAAAAAAAATAGACCTAAAAATTAGTGATCATCAATCTTCACCAAGACGTCACTTAAATGACATTCACGGTACCGGAGGGTCTTGTGAGATGACGCTGGCTGCTGCAAGATCATTATTATGAAAATATGACCGAGAGGAAGGCGAGAAACACTTTTTATTTCAACAGACTCTCGCGCCATACCTTCCGTCAAAACTCTAAAGGCCGACTGCACATTTCCTATCTTCACAATGAAAGCCCTGCTTCATGCTGCCTGCGCTAACTAAATACAGAGTCTCGGAAAACTGGCGTGCACAAGCGATCCCTCAGAAAGCTGGCGTGCACATCACTTGTGCACGCCAGCTTTCCGAGACTCTTATTTTGTTAGCGCAGGCAGCATGAAGCAGGGCTTTTATTGTGAAGATAGGAAATGTGCAATCGACCTTTAGAGTTTTGACGGAAGGGACGGCGCGAGAGTCTGTTGAAATAAAAAGTGTTTCTCGCCTTCCTCTCTGTAATTTTTTCATAATAATGAACTGGCAGCAGCCAGCGTCATCTCACAAGACCCTCGGGTGCCGTGAATGTCAATCAAGCAAGCTACGGAATTTGCCGCCAATATTTTTCTTGTAAAGTGTATGGAAGCTGGATGAATTAGATGCCAAAAACCAACCACATTCATGTGGTATTGTACAGAAAGGACAACTTTTTTTCTCCTCCATTTGAAAATGTGGGCGTTATCATCATTACTGTCTGATTCCAATCAATGCAAGTCATCAGAATCAGGTAATACACCAACTTATATTCTTGTCTTCGTGAAAGAAAGACATCTATATGTGTTGCACATGCTTGTATTATCATTAAACACATTTAACTTGTTTACAAAAATGTCTCTTTCATAAATAAATACATATAAATGATATATATAAATGAGGTAGATCCCCTCGAGTTGGTCAATTGAAAAGTAGCTCGCCTGCAGAAGAAGTGTGGGCACCCCTGTCGTAGAGGATGCTAAAGGCAGTGCCTTTAAGCCACGCCCCAAATATTTTTGGGGTGGAAATTGGGAGAAAATCGTGAGAATGGTTGCCCCGGGAGATTTTCGGGAGGGGCATTGAAATTCGGGAAAATCGGGAGGCTCGGCAAGTATGATCAAGAGGTACGTTCATTATTGTCTCCCGTCAACACAGTGGCTTCTCTTCAAGGCACCTTCTCTAACACACACACACACACACACACACACACACACACACACACACACATACACGCACACACACACACGCACTTCCGGCTACAAAATAAAAGCGCGACACGTCACATCCGGTCCGAGTGTGCCAACAAAATAAAAAAATGGCTTCTATTTGTTTAAACACCTGGTTTAAAGGCCTACTGAAATGAGATTTTCTTATTTAAACGGGGATAGCAGGTCCATTTTATGTGTCATACTTGATCATTTCGCGATATTGCTATATTTTTGCTGAAAGGATTTAGTAGAGAACATCCACAATAAAGTTTGCAACTTTCGGTGCTAGGAGAAAAGCCCTGCCTCTACCGGAAGTCGCAGACGATGACGTCACATGTTTGATGGCTCCTCACATATTCACATTGTTTTTAATGGGAGCCTCCAACAAAAAGTGCTATTCGGACCGAGAAAACGACAATTTCCCCATTAATTTAAGCGAGGATGAAAGATTCGTGTTTGAGGATATTGATAGCGACGGACTAGAAACCAAAAAAAACAAAACGCGATTGCATTGGGACGGATTCCGATGTTTTCAGACACATTTACTAGGTTAATTCTGGGAATTCCCTTATCTTTCTATTGTGTTGCTAGTGTTTTAGTGATTTTAATATTACCTGATAGTCACAGGTGTGTCTCCACAGGTGTCTTGACGCGCAGTGTCTCAAGGGAGTCGACGGCAGCTATGGACGGCACAAGCTCAGCTTTTCTCCGGTAAGAACTGACTTTTTAACCACCATTTTCTCACCGAAACCTTCTGGTTGACATTCGGTCGGGATCCATGTTCTCTCGACCGCGCTCTGATCCATAGGAAAGTTTCACCTCCAGGAATTTTAAACAAGGAATCACCGTGTGTTTGTGTGGCTAAAGGCTAAATCTTCCCAACTCCATCTTTCTATATTAATTTAACCGATTGCAAAATATTCAGCAACACAGATGTCCAAAATACTGTATAATTATGCCGTTAAAGCAGACAACTTTTAGCTGTGTGTGTGCGCAGCGCTCATACTTCCTAAAAACCCGTGACGTCTTGCGTACACGTCATCATTACACAACGTTTTGAAGACGAAACTCCCGGGAAATTTAAAGTTGTAATTCAGTAGACTAAAAAGGCCGTATTGGCATGTGTTGCAATGTTAATATTTCATCATTGATATATAAACTATCAGACTGCATGGTGGGTAGTAGTGGGTTTCAGTAGGCCTTTAAACCAATTCAGTTCGTAGCGGCTGCATTTTTTAAAACTGGATGCCGTGGCAAGATCCTAGAAACTTCCCACGCCTTTTTTCACCGTAATCGTGCCCCGCCGTTACCACCTCGAACATCAGTTAACCAGAATGTTCTATTCCTGCTGTGTTACTCACACTTGTGTGTAAGTAAACCCTGTTGCAATACGTTATTCCCAGTCCAGACGGACTCGATCTCCAGTGGCTTATTTTCCCTGAGAAATGTCGAACGAAAGAGCGAGGGGGGGAAAAAAAAGTAACAAAGCTTCTAATGTCCTAGAAAAAAAAAAAAAAAAACACGACTCCCCAGAATGGAAAATATCCAATGTAGATTCCCAATTTGGAGTAAAGACGCGAGGGGGCCAGATGGCTGGAGGTATGAACGAATCAATTTAACTGCTTGCAGATGCGCGTGTGTTTGCAGGGGGAGTATTATTATACCAGTCCGCGCAGTTACTGACTCACTATGTCAAGCTAACCCCTAATCTGTAATGAAAGTGTTGTCAAAAAGCAGGTCAGTCTGGAATAGAAGACTCCTAAACATCCAATTAAAGTCATTCTATGTTAGCTCATGTAAGTATGAATCACACACACTGTGTTTGCGCGGGGCTTCTTACTTCCCGGCGTGACTCTGCACTAAACTTGACGAGGACTACGGCGGATATTTCCAACGCTGCGAAGTCATTATCGAGCGTGGCAGCACACCCGAATTACTGTTTCATGTTCATCGCCTGCTAAATCTAGATTGCGTTCTGCAGCTTTTATTGCAGTGGTTCTTAACCTTGTTGGAGGTACCGAACCCCACCAGTTTCATTTGTGCATTCATCCAACCCTTCTTTAGTGAGAAATAAAATGTTTTTTTTCTTCTTTTAATCATAATTCATAAATATTAATCATGAACCACCAAGTAGTTACAGGATCATACATTGGTCTCATTCAAAGTCCTCATGTGTCCAGGGACATATTTCCTGAGTTCATAAACATAATATAAAGTTAAAAAAACCGAAATAAGATTTTGTGATGCTAAAAAAAAATTGATGTAATCATAGTAGTATCGACTAGATACACTCCTGTACTTGGTATCATTACAGTGGATGTCAGGTGCAGATCCACCCGTGGCATTTGTTTACAATCGGGAACGACGTCATTGGTGAAGAATGTTCAGCTATTCCTCATCCTGCAGGGATGAAACTTGTAAGAAACTTATTTTATTTGTCACCATGGAGGCGAGGATTGGTGATTTAGAAGTCGCTAAAACACTGCCGAGGGACGTTAGCCGTGAACTAGCTGGCCTTGTCTTGAAGCACCTCTGACATTTGTCATTAGATTTTAGAGCAGGGGTGTCAAACTCAAATACAGAGTGGGCCAAAATTTAAAACTGAACAAAGCCGCGGGCCAAAGTTGAACAAATTAACCTTTTAATATGGACCCAAACAAGTTTTGCTTTGAACTTTGAACAAGCAAAGCTTATATAACTTTATAGTGACATGCAAAATCCAGTTTCAAATAAAAATAATTAAAAAATATCAATGGCATATCAAATAAAATTTAAATACAAATTTAATGCCTCTTTTCTATTTGCAGCCTTCTGAGGTAAATATCAAAACATATTGTAGCGTCCCGAAAGAGTTAGTGCTGCAAGGGATTCTGGGTATTTGTTCTGTTGTGTTTATGTTATGTTACAGTGCAGATGTGTTTGTCATTCTTGTTTGGTGTGAGTTCACAGTGTGGCGCATATTTGTAACAGTGTTAATGTTGTTTTATACGGCCACCCTCAGTGTGACCTGTATGACTGTTGACCAAGTATGCCTTGCATTCACTTATGTGTGTGTAATAGCCGCATATATTATGTGAGTGGGCCTGCACGCTGTTTGTAGTGAGGAAATGCGGACATGTCGACAGTTTGTATAGAATGCTAAAGGCAGTGCTTTTAAGGCACGCCCTCAATATTGTTGTCCGGTTGAAAATTGGGAGAATGCTTGCTTGCCCCGGGAGATTTTCGGGGGGGGGCACTGAACTTCGGGAGGATTGGCAAGTGTGAGAAAGTGCGGTGTTACAACCAGGGGCGCCGAAAAGGGGGGGTGAAGGAGACGGATTCTAGGTGCCCATGATGGAGGGGGGCCCAGAGAGGCCCCTAATGATGACGAAATTATGTGTTGGGGGCCCTGTAAAGATTATTTTCATGGGGCCCAAAATCCCTAGCGAAGCCCCAGGTTGCAGCATCACCGCTGCTGTGTAATAATGGCGGGCCATATGTAATGTTAATGTTAATTTGATATTGACTCAAGGGCCAACTTTTGCCCGCGGGCCAGAGTTTGACACCCATGTTTTAGACCAATATCAATCAATCAATCAATCAATGTTTACTTATATAGCCCTAAATCACTAGTGTCTCAAAGGGTTGCACAAACCACATATGCGTCCGTTCTCCATTTTCTGTCTACACACTGTGTCCGCTTGTAAGTACTCTGTGATTGTGCACTGCCAAACATGCTCGTATGCTAGTAAACCAGCAATGACATGACGTGACGACGATGATGGATGGCGTGAGAGGGGTGTTGGGGGAGAGTGGAAACCAGTACTTTTTAGAGGTGGTATAGTACCGAATATGATTCATTAGTATCGTGGTACTATACTAATAGCGGTATACCGTACAACCTTAGTGTGTACCGCACACTTTTTGACAAATTGCAGATATTCTAATGTTATACCCTGACCTGAATGCATCATGTTGTTGACAATAATAGGGAAGAGTGAATAGTTGCTGTCACACTTCATAACAATGTAAGATCCCACAGGAGATCTTCATGAAGTGTGTATTAAGTGCTGCTGCATTGTCCTTACATGGAAACAATGAAGTGAAAAGGCAACATCCGCTGTTTGTTGGACTTGGCTCCCGGGGCCATGTGAACACTGATGAGTGTGGTTTTAAACGGGATAACATCATGTATTATGTATTACATTTAAATGTGATGGAAACCAGACATGCTCGGAGTGAAGAAAAAGCAATTTTTGTCCTCGGCTTCTCATGTCAGAACGGTCTTGTCGCCAAAGTATTAAAAAAGGAGGTGTTGGAACTTCTGAGGTTGAACACACTTTGGAACGACGGTCAACTTCTGCATTTTTTTTCACAACTTTCGACATTAGAAAAACATATGTTCCAGTGTTAAACCATCACAGCCATTTCGTTATTAAAAAAAAGTGTGCAAAAAATAACACATTTGTTGTCATTTTACAATCGACTATGCGATGTTTTTGTACTACTTGAGAGGTGTATTTCTGCACAATTCCAAATTGCATCCTTTATATTCCTTCATGTCATAACAGCACAGAGCCAAAACACTCTGTGATTAGTTTTTCTTCTAACGATTTCAGACCGTCCTGTGCGACTTCACCGTTACCCAGACAAAGACCGTGCCAACCGATTGTGGTTTGGACATAGTTGCACTGTTAGTATGCCGGTCCTGCTTGATGGATCTGTGGGTCCAAGTCTCACATACACTTCAAAAAACTCGCTTAGATGTCCTGCCCAGTCTGTGGAAAAGCAATTTAAATTCCCAAAACTTTAGTCGGGTGGAGTTCCACCGTGAAGGGTCTGATCTACAAAGATCCAAATACTATGCACTAAACAACTATAAAAGTGTGTGTCCTATTAGTGGGCGTGTTGTGCGTGATCTACTAAGACTGTGTGTATAATTAAAAAGTGGTGCAGGCCGATTTATTTAAATGAGGTTTTTGTGTGCCACATAATCATTTACTGCACATTGGTATTGTGCCTGTGGCGTTTTATCATCTTTACAAACAAATAGCAGATATGTACAAAACCCACAACCGTTGAAATTGGCATCGTAAATAAAAGCAGAATTCAATGATTTGCAAATCCTTTTCGACTTATATTCAATTGAATAGACTGCAAACACAAGATACTTAACATTCAAACTGGAATCCTTTGTTATTTTTTTGCAATTATTGGCAATTTGATACTTGCAACGTGTTACAAAAAAAGCTGGCACAAGAGGCAAAAAAGACTGAGAAAGTCGAGGAATGCTTGTCAAACACTTATTTGCAACATTCCGCAGGTGAACAGGCTGATTGGGAACATGTGGGTGCCATGATTGGGTGTGAACGCAACTTCCATGAAATGCTCAGTCATTCTTAAACAAGGAACAGGGCGAGGGTCACTACTTTGTGAACAAATGCATGAGCAAATCGTCAAACAGTTTAGGAACAACATTTCTCAACAAACTATTGCAAGGAATTTAAGGATTTTACCATATACGGTCATAATATCATCAAAAGGTTCAGAGAATCTGGAGAAATCACTGCACGTAAGCGATGATATTACGGATCTTCGATCCCTCAGGCGGTACTGCATCAAAAAGCGACATCTGTGTGTAAAGAATATCACCACGGGGGCTCAGGAACACTTCAGAAAACCACTGTCAGTAACTACAGTTGGTCGCTACATCTATAAGTGCAAGTTAAAACTCTACTATGCAAAGCAAAAGCCATTTAAAACTCATTTGTATACTCTAGCCTTTAAATAAACTCCCTTTTTAGACCAGTTGATCTCCCGTTTCTTTTCTTTTTCTTCTATGTCCCACTCTACTTTGTGGAGGGAGTCCGGTCCGATTCGGTGGCCATGTACTGCTCGCCTGTGTATCGGCTGGGGACATCTCTGCGCTGCTGATCCGCCTCCGCTTGGGATGGTTTCCTGCTGGCTCCGCTGTGAACGGGACTCTCGCTGCTGTGTTGGATCCGCTTTAGACTGGACTCTCGCGACTGTGTTGGATCCATTATGGATTGAACTTTCACAGTATCATGTTAGACCCGCTCGACATCCATTGCTTTCCACCTCTCCAAGGTTCTCATAGTCATCATTGTCACCGACGTCCCACTGGGTCATCATTGTCACCGATGTCCCACTGGGTGTGAGTTTTCCTTGCCCTTATGTGGGCCTACCGAGGATGTCGTAGTGGTTTGTGCAGCCCTTTGAGACACTAGTGATTTAGGGCTATATAAGTAAACATTGATTGATTGATTGATTGATTGATTTATCAACAACACCCAGAAACACAGCGGGCTTCCCTGGGCTCGAGCTTATGTAAGACGGACTGATGCAAAGTGGGAAAGTCTTCTGTGGTCTGACGAGTCCACATTTCAAATTGCATGTACAATGGAAACCCCTTTTGAAGGTGTGCTGATGGGAGAGGCTTGCACTAACTGCGAATGTGCGCTCCAGACGCAACAAAGTTATATGTATTGTAATACGTCTTTTTCACATAAGAGATATGTTATTAAAATATATTCTGTATGCTAAAATGAACATTATTAAAAAAAAAAAAAAGTCAGCAGACACCAAACCAAGTCAATTTAATTGTTTTAATCAGGCCCTTTAATATCACCCTTATAAAATGATATTGCTGAACAGAAAAAATGTCTTTATTCATGTATTTTTATTGTTGACAGTGCATATATTTTGACAAGCATACCATCGCAATTTTTCTGTGTAACTGTGTCAGTTTGCACAGACTTTTCAGACGTACTAAATTAAGATGCAACATACAGTTCAGACTCTGCAGCATCGCGTGGACATCGGGGGCGGTACCTCTGGATTGGCAGACCGGGGTGGTGGTCCCTCTCTTTAAGAAGGGGGACCGGAGGGTGTGTTCCAACTATCGTGGGATCACACTCCTCAGCCTTCCCGGTAAGGTTTATTCAGGTGTACTGGAGAGGAGGCTACGCCGGATAGTCGAACCTCGGATTCAGGAGGAACAGCGTGGTTTTCGTCCTGGTCGTGGAACTGTGGACCAGCTCTATACTCTCGGCAGGGTTCTTGAGGGTGCATGGGAGTTTCCCCAACCAGTCTACATGTGCTTTGTGGACTTGGAGAAGGCATTCGACCGTGTCCCTCTGGAAGTCCTGTGGGGAGTGCTCAGAGAGTATGGGGTATCGGACTGTCTTATTGTGGCGGTTCACTCCCTGTACGATCAGTGCCAGACCTTGGTCCGCATTGCCGGCAGTAAGTCGGACACGTTTCCAGGGAGGGTTGGACTCCGCCAAGGCTGTCCTTTGTCACCGATTCTGTTCATAACTTTTATGGACAGAATTTCTAGGCGCAGTCAAGGCGTAGAGGGGATCCGGTTTGGTGGCCACGGGATTAGGTCTCTGCTTTTTGCAGATGATGTAGTCCTGATGGCTTCATCTGGCCGGGATCTTCAGCTCTCACTGGATCGGTTCGCAGCCGAGTGTGAAGTGACCGGAATTAGAATCAGCACCTCCAAGTCCGAGTCCATGGTTCTCGCCCGGAAAAGGGTGGAATGCCATCTCTGGGTTGGGGAGGAGATCCTGCCCCAAGTGGAGGAGTTCAAGTACCTAGGAGTCTTGTTCACGAGTGGGGGAAGAGTGGATCGTGAGATCGACAGGCGGATCGGTGCGGCGTCTTCAGTAATGCAGACGTTGTATCGATCCGTTGTTTCGAAGAAGGAGCTGAGCCGGAAGGCAAAGCTCTCAATTTACCGGTCGATCTACGTTCCCATCCTCACCTATGGTCATGAGCTTTGGGTCATGACCGAAAGGATAAGATCACGGGTACAAGCGGCCGAAATTAGTTTCCTCCGCCGTGTGGCGGGGCTCTCCCTTAGAGATAGGGTGAGAAGCTCTGCCATCCGGGAGGAACTCAAAGTAAAGCCGCTGCTCCTCCAAATCGAGAGGAGCCAGATGAGGTGGTCCGGGCATCTGGTCAGGATGCCACCCGAACGCCTCCCTAGGGAGGTGTTTAGGGCACGTCCAGCTGGTAGGAGGCCACGGGGAAGACCCAGGACACGTTGGGAAGACTATGTCTCCCGGCTGGCCTGGGAACGCCTCGGGATCCCCCGGGAAGAGCTAGACGAAGTGGCTGGAGATAGGGAAGTCTGGGCTTCCCTACTTAGGCTGCTGCCCCCGCGACCCGACCTCGGATAAGCGGAAGATGATGGATGGATGGATGGCATACAGTTCACAGTTTTAGTCGTGATAGATCAGACTGTCCATCCATCCATCCATCATCTTCCGCTTATCCGAGGTCGGGTCGCGGGGGCAGCAGCCTAAGCAGGGAAGCCCAGACTTCCCTATCTCCAGCCACTTCGTCTAGCTCTTCCCGGGGGATCCCGAGGCGTTCCCAGGCCAGCCGGGAGACATAGTCTTTCCAACGTGTCCTGGGTCTTCCCCGTGGCCTCCTACCAGCTGGACGTGCCCTGAACACATCCCTAGGGAGGCGTTCGGGTGGCATCCTGACCAGATGCCCGAACCACCTCATCTGGCTCCTCTCGATGTGGAGGAGCAGCGGCTTTACGTTGAGCTCCTCCCGGATGGCAGAGCTTCTCACCCTATCTCTAAGGGAGAGCCCCGCCACCCGGCGGAGGAAACTCATTTCGGCCGCTTGTACCCGTGATCTTATCCTTTCGGTCATGACCCAAAGCTCATGACCATAGGTGAGGATGGGAACGTAGATCGACCGGTAAATTGAGAGCTTTGCCTTCCGGCTCAGCTCCTTCTTCACCACAACGGATCGATACAACGTCCGCATTACTGAAGACGCCGCACCGATCCGCCTGTCGATCTCACGATCCACTCTTCCCCCACTCGTGAACAAGACTCCTAGGTACTTGAACTCCTCCACTTGGGGCAGGGTCTCCTCCCCAACCCGGAGATGGCACTCCACCCTTTTCCGGGCGAGAACCATGGACTCGGACTTGGAGGTGCTGATTCTCATTCCGGTCGCTTCACACTCGGCTGCGAACCGATCCAGTGAGAGCTGAAGATCCCGGCCAGATGAAGCCATCAGGACTACATCATCTGCAAAAAGCAGAGACCTAATCCCGTGGCCACCAAACCGGAACCCCTCAACGCCTTGACTGCGCCTAGAAATTCTGTCCATAAAAGTTATGAACAGAATCGGTGACAAAGGACAGCCTTGGCGGAGTCCAACCTTCACTGGAAACGTGTCCGACTTACTGCCAGCAATGCGGACCAAGCTCTGACACTGATCATACAGGGAGCGGACTGCCACAATAAGACATTCCGATACCCCATACTCTCTGAGCACTCCCCACAGGACTTCCCGAGGGACACGGTCGAATGCCTTCTCCAAGTCCACAAAGCACATGTAGACTGGTTGAGCAAACTCCCATGCACCTTCAAGAACCCTGCCGAGAGTATAGAGCTGGTCCACAGTTCCACGACCAGGACGAAAACCACACTGTTCCTCCTGAATCCGAGGTTCGACTATCCGGCGAAGCCTCCTCTCCAGTACACCTGAATAAACCTTACCGGGAAGGCTGAGGAGTGTGATCCCACGATAGTTGGAACACACCCTCCGGTCCCCCTTCTTAAAGAGAGGGACCACCACCCCGGTGGTAGATCAGACTGCGTGTGCTAAATATTAGTTTCTGCATTTTCTCCTCCCAGTATTGTGGGAGTTATGATAATCAGCGTATATTTGCATATTCATAAAGACAGAAACCCTAGATGGCTTGTGCTCCTTTTTCTGCTCACTAAAAAAACACAACCCGATCCATCAATTCCATTTCCTACCGGTTATCCCTTTTGGAGTCACGGGGAGGAGACACAACCCTCTGTGCACAAATTCAGTTGATCAGCTTTGTGTGTGCTATCAAGTTTGCACGTGTTTAATTAGCATAGGTGGGTGGAGTACCTAATAATTGTACTCAAGTAAGAGTACCGTTAATGAATAACATGACTCAAGTAAATGTAAAAAGTAATCATCAAACAACATTCACTGGAGAAAAGCTCCTCTTAAAAAGAGTAAAAAATAATAATACAAGTTATTTTTGCATGTGGTGAGCAAATATATACATGGCAATAGAACAAGTCAAAACTGTCTTGGCAAGAGTTCTTGAAATGAGAGATTATAATAAAGTTTTAAGCACTTAAAGTTGACTAGAAAATAGCAATTAAAACGAGTTATTAGCTATACTTATTAGTATTGAAGTGCTGTGTCTTCTAACTAACATGTGATGCTCAAAAGTAGTATCTTTTAAGATCTATTGCCTAAAAACAACTTCTAATGTCGGTGAAAATTACTATTCCGGGAATTGGGCTTTGTATTAAGTTTGTTTAGATATCTTGACTAGAAATTAGAAATATATACTTAGATATACTCAGGTTAGATGAGGGGTGTTAAACGTATCGCAAACAGGTTTTTTCCGCCCCGGGGATGAGTTTGCTAAGTATAAAAATTAGCCCAAATTTTTGAATGAAAGAAACAGCTGTTCTAAATATGTCCACTAGATGTCGCAATAGCAATTATTTGCATCTTTGTAGATGATGCTACATATGTAAAAAAAAAACAACAACCACATGTTAGTGCACCAGTCGAGGAAAATAAGCAAACTACTTTAATAACATCCTGCAATTTGATTTTGATATTACTTTATCTTCGTAGGTTGAAAATGAACACCAAGGAGTTGACTGATGAACAGTATCACATAATTTATTCAGAAAGTATAAATAACAACAAATAAAGGCTGTGTTGCGATCCGCTGCTCGGATCTTTACAGATTGTTGTTTTGTTTCCCTGCGATGAGGTGGCGACTTGTCCAGGGTGTACCCCGCCTTCCGCCCGATTGTAGCTGAGATAGGCGCCAGCGCCCCCCGCGACCCCAAAAGGGAACAAGCGGTAGGAAATGGATGGATGGATGTTTTGTTTCCATTTTTGTATCACTCTGTGTTTGACTCCTTATTTCCGGTTTGCTTTGTCACCATGGTAGCTTATTAGTTCACCTGCCCCTTGCTTTCGACGTGCATCTGTTTGTATTTTGATTACTGCCTTATTTAAGCTCGCCCCTTTTCGTTCTTCATTCTGAAATCCTAATTTGCCTTCGCGCAACAAGTGACGACTGCTTCGTATGTATTTTCTAGCTAGCTTACGCGCTACACCTTTGTTTTATTCTAGCTCTCATGCTAATGGTTTGTTTTCCCTTTTGTGTGCCTTCGTGCTAGGTTTAGTGTTTTTCCGTGTATTATCCCTAGCCTCCATACTAGCGCCTTGAGTTTGTTGTTTCTCTTTAGCTCCAGTGTTTTGTTCCTTAGCCCTTTATTAGTTAAATAAATTCATTATATCTTACCTTTGCTGTGTTCTTGCCGACGCATCCTTGGAAGAACGAACCCGGCATGGCTATGTCACACAGCCTTTACAGGTAGAATACTATTAACTAGTAACATGTAAGTGTAAAAAAAAACAACAAAAAAAACATTATTATTTGTACATTTTCCGAATGTGTTTGTTCTATTTTTAAACAAAGAAAACAATCTGAAGTTGTCTTTATTTTTAAGTTATCGTGCCGTTATTTTACCAGTCCGGCCCACAGATTTTTCTCCATATGGCCACCGATCTAAAATGAGTTTGACACCCCTGGGTTGGATTGTGAGTTTTTCCAGTGTGACAGCACTAAGGTCACGTCTACACTAAGACGTTTAACCCCTTAAATGAATAATTATTTAGCCTAGGCCCCGTTTCAGCCACACTAATTCATCGTTTAAGGTCCCCCGCCGCGGACACATTTTTATACGGGAAAGTGCGCCGTGTTTTTCTTGAATCTCCGGCATTAAGCTTTGTACGGACTCATTGATTGTTTACAAACTGAGTTCGGAGAGGAAGTGACGCGAGAAAGACCGCTCCACAGTCAGCTTCATAATAAAGCGATTTCCTAACTCTGAGCTAACCACTGGAAATATGGAGGCGAGTCATCCAGAGATGCCCCTGTTTCTACTTCCGTCTGTGCAGACGCTTGTAGAAATCACACATGAATACCTTAAGAGAAAGCGATTGCAGCTACTTGGGATACAACACTTCTCAGACGGCAAGAGAACTTTCCAATGTCTGGGTCAGCTGCGATTCTACTTAGCGAAAAACTTTGTCCATTTGTCGAAGGAGAGACAACGAGAATGCGGGATCCTATGAATGTGATTAAAAAAAAGGTTTGTATTACCTGGCCTACGAGGGAAAACTACGGAAAACGGCGAATACTTTTGGACTGGCAAAGCAGATTGTCTCAGTTATTGTCCGCCATGTATGTCACAGACTCAACGTCTAAATCCAGAGTATATAAAGTCACCAAAAAATAATGGATAATGAAGGTGAAGGCAAAAGAGTGAGGATTGTCCTGACCAGATATCTCGATCCCTATAGATTGATTGTTGTAAAATGTTCTTTATCACATTGTTTACAGTAATTTATGATGTCTCAGGTGTGATTCACTACAATAGGGCCCCACAGCACACTGGATTCCAGTTAATTGAAATACCACAAGACTGGATATTGTTCAGATAAGCTAAATTTAATTTAAGAACTTGCACACAAAGCAACACTGGAGGTGACTATGACGTGGGCTTTTTTCCGCGCATGCGTACTAGGTCACGTTGCGCCGGCGGACGGAAGAGTGTAAGGGTTTTTTAAAGGGGAACATTATCACAATTTCAAAAGGGTTAAAAACAATAAAAATCACTTCCCAGTGGCTTGTTTTATTTTTTGAAGTTTTTTTCAAAATGTTACACCTCCCGGAATATCCCTAAAAAAAGCTTTAAAATTCTTGATTTTCGCTATTTGCGATGCGACTGTCCATTACCCTGTGACGTCATACAGGGCTGCCAATACAAACAACATGGCGGTTACCACAGCAAGATATAGCGACATTAGCTCGGATTCAGACTTGGATTTCAGCGGCTTAAGCGATTCAACAGATTACGCATTTATTGAAACAGATGGTCGGAGTATGGAGGCAGATAGCGAAAACGAAATTGAAGAAGAAATTGAAGCTATTGAGCGAATAGCTATTGACGCTATTCGGCCATAGCATGGGTGTACCTAATGAAGTGGCCCATAAAATGGCTGCCTTATTAGCATCGCCGGTAAAATGTGCGGACCAAACGATCAGGACTTACGCATCTTGTGACACTGGAGCAACTTAAATCCGTCGCTTGGGAAGTGTTTGTTTTGCATTAAATGTGTGTATCTAGTTTCAAATGTACGTACAGTTAGCGTAAATAGCATGTTAGCGTCGATTAGCATAGCATGTTAGCATCGATTAGCTTGCAGTCATGCCGTGACCAAATATGTCTGATTAGCACATAAGTCAACTACATCAACAAAACTCACCTTTGTCATTTTGTTGACTTAATCGTTGCAAATGCATCTGCAGGTTATCCATACATCTCTGTGACATGTCTGTCTTAGCATCGCCGGTCAAATGTGCAGACACTCTGGCAAATTCAATGGGGGTCTGGCGGAAGATTTCTTGCCTGTGGTGCAACTTGAATCCCTCCCTGTTAGTGTTGTTACACCCCCCGACAACACACCGACGAGGCATGATGTCTCCAAAGTTCCAAAAAATAGTCGAAAAAACGGAAAAAACAGAGCTCACTCCCGGTGTTTGCAATGTATTGAAAATGAAAATGGCGGCTGTATTACCTCGGTGACGTCATTGCTACGAGACCGATAAACAGAAAGGCGTTTAATTTGCCAAAATTCACCCATTTAGAGTTCGGAAATCGGTTAAAAAAATACATGGTCTTTTTTCTGCAACATCAAGGTATATATATTGACTCTTGCATAGGTTTGGTGATAATGTTCCCCTTTAAACGTTGCCATTGTGTGTGTGTGTGTGTGTGTGTGTGTGTGTGTGTGTGTGTGTGTGTGTGTGTGTGTGTGTGTGTGTGTGTGTGTGTGTGTGTGTGTGTGTGTGTGTGTGTGTGTGTGTGTGTGGACATGGATAAGGTTAGGTGTGATTCACCCTTGATGAATGAGTTGAGGACTTGGACTTTTAGCTAGTCTTCATGTGGAATACACAGACCTGCCGCGTTAAAAATAAACGTGTCACACCGCGGTGAGGGAAGTCTAGTCTTGGTTTTTCTGTCTTGTGATTTGCATGTTTTATTTTGAAAAGCAATTCCTCTTGTTTCAGATCATGGGCACTTCCTCTTGTGTCACCAGTCTGACATCATCCCTGACCCTTGATTGTTTCCACCTGTTTCCCATTACCCTCATGTTCCATTTAAGCTCATGCCTCCCCTTGTTCTGTGCCGGATTGTCTCGAGATTTCGTGCCTGTCTAGCGTTCATGTTCATTATCATGTCCATACCTTGTCTCCCCCCACGTCTACTTCCTTGGATCCTGAATTCCGCTGTAATTTTGAGTTTAACTTTGTTTCCTAGCCTTTGTTCTTCTGAAGTGGTAAGTCATGATTTTTTTCCTAATAATATTCCCGTCCTCAAATTTTTCGAGTGAATTTTTGTTTACCTTTTTGAACTAAGATAAGAATAGATCATTTTTATATAGCAATTGTTTTCTTCCTCCTGTTGGAGCGTTTTATGTTAAACTTTCATAGCAGATACGGCGTCAATTATAGTTCGTCTTTATTTTGGTATTTTCTTCCTTTTTAGGAGTGCTTTTCGGTTGTTCGTGTTTCTTATCGATTTGGTATATTCCGGCGCTGGAGGTTTAAGAGTTTTCAAAATAAAAGCCTTATTAAGAATCATCTCTGCATCTGAGTCCGTTCCTCAGTCCAAGCCTGACAAAACGGAGGAAACACTAACACACGAGTGTGCCTTAAATGAATTAGTCTTACATGCACATCTTTTCCCAAAAGGCCGGTGATCAGGCCGATCGCGATAACCATCGCGGAACGTCTACCCAACAAAAAAATCCACGCTGAATGAGTTCATTTTCTTGCTTTCTGCGTGTTTAGACAAAACGTTGCCTTTGAACAGCCCCCTCCACTGTATCCCGTTACCTCCACAGGGACACGGGCAGAGCCGGGTCGGGCGTATGATTCCAATCAATCCAGACCGAGGAAACCATGTCTAATAACTTCTACCGAGAGGCAATGCGAACCAGATCGCTTCAGAAATTCCACTCCGCTCTCTTTGTAGCGAGAACCCCCTCTTCCCAAGGAATGTGTGCTAACATTTCCCCTCAGCTCCCTGCTCTCCCACACACACACACACACACACACACCGCCGCCCTTGAGGGAGTCACGCCAGCACACCAGACGTCGAAGAAAGGAAAGAAGACGCCGCCACTAATGGCTGCTCCGAGCTGCACACGGTGTAATATACACAAACATGTCGGGAGAGGCTGGGTCAAAACTGGCGGCCCACGCAGGAATGATGATGAAGAGACGGCAAGTCGGTGGAGCAAGTGGCCCCGAGTGGGGGTGTGGGGGGGGGGAACCTATAATAAGCTAGAGAGAAATGGATCTGCGATGACAGATGAGCAGAGGGGCGGAGGCGAGAAGGACAGAGAGGTTAGAAACATACAGTGAGTGAAAGTGAAAGCAGGAGGAAGGAGGCGTTGAGGGAGGAGAAGACCTGACTTTAGAAGCCCTGAGGTGATGGATGGTGTGCGCATCTCGGTGAGGCCGTTCATCAGGTGAGGGACGGCTGTTTAAGAAATAAAAAGTTCTGTTGCTAAAATCACCGGCAACACCCTTTCAATCAGAAAAGATAAGAGTAGGGCTGGGCGATATGGCCTTTTATTAATATCTCGATATTTTTAGGCCGTGTCATGATACAAAATATATATCTCCATATTTTGCCTTAGCCTTGAATTTACAGTTGATGCATATAATCACAGCGGTATGATGATTCCATCCATCATCCATCCATCATCTTCCGCTTATCCGAGGTCGGGTCGCGGGGGCAACAGCCTAAGCAGGGAAACCCAGACTTCCCTCTCCCCAGCCACTTCGTCCAGCTCTTCCCGGGGGATCCCGAGGCGTTCCCAGGCCAGCCGGGGGACATAGTCTTCCCAACGTGTCCTGGGTCTTCCCCGTGGCCTCCTACCGGTTGGACGTGCCCTAAACACCTCCCTAGGGAGGCGTTCGGGTGGCATCCTGACCAGATGCCCGAACCACCTCATCTGGCTCCTCTCGATGTGGAGGAGCAGCGGCTTTACTTTGAGTTCCTCCCGGATGGCAGAGCTTCTCACCCTATCTCTAAGGGAGAGACCCGCCACCCGGCGGAGGAAACTCATTTCGGCCGCTTGTACCCGTGATCTTATCCTTTCGGTCATGACCCAAAGCTCATGACCATAGGTGAGGATGGGAACGTAGATCGACCGGTAAATTGAGAGCTTTGCCTTCCGGCTCAGCTCCTTCTTCACCACAACGGATCGGTACAACGTCCGCATTACTGAAGACGCCGCACCGATCCGCCTGTCGATCTCACGATCCACTCTTCCCCCACTCGTGAACAAGACTCCTAGGTATTTGAACTCCTCCACTTGGGGCAGGGTCTCCTCCCCACCACGGAGATGGCATTCCACCCTTTTCCGGGCGAGAACCATGGACTCGGACTTGGAGGTGCTGATTCTTATTCCGGTCGCTTCACACTCGGCTGCGAACCGATCCAGCGAGAGCTGAAGATCCCGGTCAGATGAAGCCATCAGGACCACATCATCTGCAAAAAGCAGAGACCTAATCCTGCGGTTACCAAACCGGAACCCCTCAACGCCTTGACTGCGCCTAGAAATTCTGTCCATAAAAGTTATGAACAGAATCGGTGACAAAGGACATTCTTGGCGGAGTCCAACCCTCACTGGAAATGTGTTTGACTTACTGCCGGCAATGCGGACCAAGCTCTGTCACTGATCGTACAGGGAGCGGACCGCCACAATAAGACAGTCCGATACCCCATACTCTCTGAGCACTCCCCACAGGACTTCCCGAGGGACACGGTCGAATGCCTTCTCCAAGTCCACAAAGCACATGTAGACTGGTTGGGCAAACTCCCATGCACCCTCAAGAACCCTGCCGAGAGTATAGAGCTGGTCCACAGTTCCACGACCAGGACGAAAACCACACTGTTCCTCCTGAATCCGAGGTTCGACTATCCGACGTAGCCTCCTCTCCAGTACACCTGAATAAACCTTACCGGCAACACCCGTTCAATCAGAAAAGATAAGAGTAGGGCTGGGCGATATGGCCTTTTATTAATATCTCGATATTTTTAGGCCGTGTCATGATACAAAATATATATCTCGATATTTTGCCTTAGCCTTGAATTTACAGTTGATGCATATAATCACAGCAGTATGATGATTCTATGTGTCTACAATAAAACATTCTTGTTCATACTGCATTTGTCAGGCTTGCCCCTGACAGTTTGTCTATGTTTTAGTTTTTTCCTCTGCATTTTTCTGTTTTCTGTGTTTAGTATTTCCTGTCTTTTAGTTCCTGTCAAGTGCTCTTTATTGTCAGCTTCCTGTCTTGTTCCCTGAGTGCTGTGTTCCCCTTCAGCTGCGGCTGATTGGCATCTGGCCACACCTGTTGCCAATCAGCCGGCTCCTATTTGTACCTCCTTGGGGAGCCAAACCTAAATAATTATTCAATCCTGAGCCAATTTATACATTGTTCGCTGTGTCTGAAGGCAGCCAAAACTGCCAAGTGGCCATCCATCCATCCATCCATCATCTTCCGCTTATCCGAGGTCGGGTCGCGGGGGCAGCAGCCTAAGCAGGGAAGCCCAGACTTCCCTATCTCCAGCCACTTCGTCTAGCTCTTCCCGGGGGATCCCGAGGCGTTCCCAGGCCAGCCGGGAGACATAGTCTTTCCAACGTGTCCTGGGTCTTCCCCGTGGCCTCCTACCAGCTGGACGTGCCCTAAACACATCCCTAGGGAGGCGTTCGGGTGGCATCCTGACCAGATGCCCGAACCACTTCATCTGGCTCCTCTCGATGTGGAGGAGCAGCGGCTTTACTTTGAGCTCCTCCCGGATGGCAGAGCTTCTCACCCTATCTCTAAGGGAGAGCCCCGCCACCCGGCGGAGGAAACTCATTTCGGCCGCTTGTACCCGTGATCTTATCCTTTCGGTCATGACCCAAAGCTCATGACCATAGGTGAGGATGGGAACGTAGATCGACCGGTAAATTGAGAGCTTTGCCTTCCGGCTCAGCTCCTTCTTCACCACAACGGATCGATACAACGTCCGCATTACTGAAGACGCCGCACCGATCCGCCTGTCGATCTCACGATCCACTCTTCCCCCACTCGTGAACAAGACTCCTAGGTACTTGAACTCCTCCACTTGGGGCAGGGTCTCCTCCCCAACCCGGAGATGGCACTCCACCCTTTTCCGGGCGAGAACCATGGACTCGGACTTGGAGGTGCTGATTCTCATTCCGGTCGCTTCACACTCGGCTGCGAACCGATCCAGTGAGAGCTGAAGATCCCGGCCAGATGAAGCCATCAGGACTACATCATCTGCAAAAAGCAGAGACCTAATCCCGTGGCCACCAAACCGGAACCCCTCAACGCCTTAGCTGCGCCTAGAAATTCTCTCCATAAAAGTTATGAACAGAATCGGTGACAAAGGACAGCCTTGGCGGAGTCCAACCCTCACTGGAAACGTGTCCGACTTACTGCCAGCAATGCGGACCAAGCTCTGGCACTGATCATACAGGGAGCGGACCGCCACAATAAGACAGTCCGATACCCCATACTCTCTGAGCACTCCCCACAGGACTTCCCGAGGGACACGGTCGAATGCCTTCTCCAAGTCCACAAAGCACATGTAGACTGGTTGGGCAAACTCCCATGCACCCTCAAGAACCCTGCCGAGAGTATAGAGCTGGTCCACAGTTCCACGACTAGGACGAAAACCACACTGTTCCTCCTGAATCCGAGGTTCGACTATCCGGCGAAGCCTCCTCTCCAGTACACCTGAATAAACCTTACCGGGAAGGCTGAGGAGTGTGATCCCACGATAGTTGGAACACACCCTCCGGTCCCCCTTCTTAAAGAGAGGGACCACCACCCCGGTCTGCCAATCCAGAGGTACCGCCCCCGATGTCCACGCGATGCTGCAGAGTCTTGTCAACCAAGACAGCCCCACAGCATCCAGAGCCTTAAGGAACTCCGGGCGGATCTCATCCACCCCCGGGGCCTTGCCGCCGAGGAGCTTTTTAACTACCTCAGCGACCTCAGCCCCAGAAATAGGAGAGTCCACTACAGATTCCCCAGGCACCGCTTCCTCAAAGAAAGACGTGTTGGTGGGATTGAGGAGGTCTTCGAAGTATTCCCTCCACCGATCCACAACATCCGCAGTCGAAGTCAGCAGAACACCATCCGCACCATACATGGTGTTGATAGTACACTGCTTCCCCTTCCTGAGGCGCCGTATGGTGGTCCAGAATCGCTTCGAAGCCGTCCGGAAGTCGTTTTCCATGGCTTCCCCGAACTCTTCCCATGTCCGAGTTTTTGCCTCCGCGACCGCTAAAGCTGCACACCGCTTGGCCCGTCGGTACCCGTCCACTGCCTCCGGAGTCCTATGAGCCAAAAGAACCCGATAGGACTCCTTCTTCAGCTTGACGGCATCCCTCACTGCTGGTGTCCACCAACGGGTTCTGGGATTACCGCCACGACAGGCACCAACAACCTTGCGGCCACAGCTCCAATCAGCCGCCTCGACAATAGAGGTTCGGAACATGGTCCACTCGGACTCAATGTCCCGCACCTCCCTCGTGACATGTTCAAAGTTCTCCCGGAGGTGTGAATTGAAACTCTCTCTGACAGGAGACTCTGCCAGACGTTCCCAGCAGACCCTCACAATGCGCTTGGGCCTGCCAGGTCTGTCCGGCATCCTCCCCCACCATCGCAGCCAACTCACCACCAGGTGGTGATCGGTAGAAAGCTCCGCCCCTCTCTTCACCCGAGTGTCCAAAACATAAGGCCGCAAATCCGATGACACAACTACAAAGTCGATCATGGAACTGCGGCCTAGGGTGTCCTGGTGCCAAGTGCACATATGGACACCCTTATGTTTGAACATGGTGTTTGTTATGGACAAACTGTGACGAGCACAAAAGTCCAATAACAAAACACCACTCGGGTTTAGATCCGGGCGACCATTCTTCCCAATCACGCCTCTCCAGGTTTCACTGTCGTTGCCAACATGAGCGTTGAAGTCTCCCAGTAGGACAAGGGAATCACCCGGAGGAGCACTTTCCAGTACTCCCTCGAGTGTACCCAAAAAGGGTGGGTATTCTGAACTGCTGTTTGGTGCGTAAGCACAAACAACAGTCAGGACCCGTCCCCCCACCCGAAGGCGAAGGGAAGCTACCCTCTCGTCCACTGGGTTGAACTCAAACGTGCAGGCTTTGAGCCGGGGGGCAACGAGAATTGCCACCCCAGCCCGTCGCCTCTCACTGCCGGCAACGCCAGAGTGGAAGAGGGTCCAGTCCCTCTCGAGAGAACTGGTTCCAGAGCCCTTGCTGTGCGTCGAGGTGAGTCCGACTATATCCAGCCGGAACTTCTCTACCTCGCGCACTAGCTCAGGCTCCTTCCCCCCCAGTGAGGTGACGTTCCACGTCCCAAGAGCTAGCTTCTGTAGCCGAGGATCGGACCGCCAAGTGCCCTGCCTTCGGCTGCCGCCCAGCTCACAATGCACCCGACCTCTATGGCCCCTCCTATGAGTGGTGAGCCCATTGGAGGGATGACCCACGTTGCCTCTTCGGGCTGTGCCCGGCCGGGCCCCATGGGAACAGGCCCGACCACCAGGCGCTCGCCATCGTGCCCCAACTCCGGGCCTGGCTCCAGAGCGGGGCTCCGGTGACCCACTTCCGGGCGAGGGAAATCTGGGTTCATTTTGTTGTAATTCCATAGAAGTCTTTGAGCTGCTCTTTGTCTCATCACTCACCTAGGACCTGTTTGTCTTGGGAGACCCTACCAGGGGGCATGAAAGCCCCCAGACAACATAGCTCCTAGGATCATTGGGACACGCAAACTCCTCTACCACGGTAAGGTAGCAGCTCAGAGAGGAGACTGCCAAGTGGCCCTCAATGAAAATGAGTTCGACATCTCTGCTTTAGATGTTCAGGGTTTTCATGACATTATGAAAAAAAACATTCTCCTTCCTCATGGACGTGATACATCTCTGATCCGCCCCTAACGAGACGAGCCTGCCCCATTTTTACGGCTAGGATGACAGGGGATGCAAAACAATAACAGTGCAATACGTTTTCATAACATGGTCACTACTGCCTACTTTGTCTTGTTATATTCTTATTTTACTGTTATATTGTCATTCCCATTGTTTTTATTCTTTTTGTAATATTTCTCTATTTTGTTTCCTTTTAAACCCCCATTATTTACTTTTTACTTTCCTTTTTTTTTTAATTGACCTCAACTCTGTACTCTGCTGCTGGAATTTTAATTTTCCTGAAGGAACTCTCCTGAAGGAAACAATGAAGTACTATCTATCCATCTATCTATCTATCTATCTATCTATCTATCTATCTATCTATCTATCTATCTATCTATCTATCTATCTATCTATCTATCTATCTATCTATCTATCTATCTATCTATCTATCTATCTATCTATCTATCTATCTATCTATTTGTCTTGTGTCAGTTGCTGGATGTTTGTATTGTCATTCGAACTTGTCGTTGCCATATGTTGCTCTTGTCAAGTCTGTGATTCTTTTCAGCTATTACCTGTCGTGCTACATTTTGTCCTGGTCGTCGTAGCGGTAAGCTGTTCTTGTTAGCCATTAGTTATTTCCAGTTTTACTGTTTGCTATCAACTGGCTTCTATGCTAAAGACCCTTAGTTTGTTATTCGCCCATGTGCGCGCTTTTTGCTTGTTCTTGTTCTATTATTTAAATTAAATCATGTTTTCCTATTCTATGCCTGCCTCCGTCTCTGCATCTTGGGGTTCATCAACAAATAACTCTGACAGCATTAACATATGCTCGTTTTAAACTTTCATGCAGAGAGGGAAATCCCAACTAAGTCAATTGACCAAAATTGTATTTATTAAATGAGGAGATCTTGCCCCAAGTGGAGGAGTTCAAGTACCTAGGAGTCTTGTTCACGAGTGAGGGAAGAGTGGATTGTGAGATCGGCAGGCGGATCGGTGCGGCGTCTTCAGTAATGCGGATGCTGTATTTATCCGTTGTGGTGAAGAAGGAGCTGAGCCGGAAGGCAAAGCTCTTAATTTACCGGTCAAACTACGTCCCCATCCTCACCTATGGTCATGAGCTTTGGGTTATGTCCAAAAGGACAAGATCACGGGTACAAGCGGCCGAAATGAGTTTCCTCCGCCGGGTGGTGGGGCTCTCCCTTAGAGATAGGGTGAGAAGCTTTGTCATCTGGGAGGAACTCAAACTAAAGCCGCTACTCCTCCACATGGAGAGGAGCCAGATGAGGTGGTTTGGGCATCTGGTCAGGATGCCACCTGAACGCCTCCCTAGGGAGGTGTTTCGGGCAAGTCCTAGCGGTAGGAGGCCATGGGGAAGACCCAGGACACGTTGGGAAGACTGTCTCCCGGCTGGCCTGGGAACGCCTCGGGATCCCCCGGGAAGTCTGGGCTTCCCTGCTTAGGCTGCTGCCCCCGTGACCCGACCTCGGATAAGCAGAAGCAGATGGATGGAGTTATTAAGCAGTGGCACAAAACATTAATGTCACTTCCAAAACAGAAAGTGCACGATTGTCAGAGAGATTTTAAAACAAGCTATTAGTGCACTTTTGTGCATGATGTCACTAAAATTACATATTTAAAAAAAACTAAATTAAAGTGCACTTTTTGTACAGTACATCACTACAATAGTTAAAAACAAATAAAGTGCATTTTTTTGCATGATGTCACACAAGATAATTCAATAACAGTCAAATAAAAATGAGCTGCATAATAGGAAATCAAATAGTGTTCGTCCTTCACTATGTGGTAGGTTACTGCGGATGTCATCTCCTTCTGTTGTTGACTGTTTTTTTCATACGGTGTTGATCTGGAAATGAAAGACGCCAGTCGGCATAGCAACTTGAGGGTTCCAGGTTCGAGTTTCGCTCCCACCGTCCTAGTCACTGCAGTTGTGTCCTCGGGCAAGACACTTTACCCCCTTGCTCTCAGTGCCATCCACACTGGTTTTAAATGTAACTTAGATATTGGGTTTCACTATGTAAAGTCAATCAATCAATCAATGTTTACTTATATAGCCCTAAATCACTAGTGTCTCAAAGGGCTGCACAAACCACTACGACATCCTCGGTAGGCCCACATAAGGGCAAGGAAAACTCACACCCAGTGGGACGTCGGTGACAATGATGACTATGAGAACCTTGGAGAGGAGGAAAGCAATGGATGTCGAGCGGGTCCAACATGATACTGTGAAAGTTCAATCCATAATGGATCCAACACAGTCGCGAGTGTCCAGTCCAAAGCGGATCCAACACAGCAGCGAGAGTCCCGTTCACAGCGGAGCCAGCAGGAAACCATCCCAAGCGGAGGCGGATCAGCAGCGCAGAGATGTCCCCAGCCGATACACAGGCAAGCAGTACATGGCCACCGGATCGGACCGGACCCCCTCCACAAGGGAGAGTGGGACATAGAAGAAAAAGAAAAGAAACGGCAGATCAACTGGTCTAAAAAGGGAGTCTATTTAAAGGCTAGAGTATACAAAAAAGTGCTCCAAGTCACTAGAGAAAAGCGTTATATAAATATAATTCACTTCACTTCGCAGGCTCAAATGGGTCAGTGCTGGTTGCCTCGGCATTTTGTTGGTGTGGCACCGGCCGGAAATGTTGACATGTGGAGTTTCAAACACTCTTTATTCCCTAGCGGGTGACTTTTCAAATAATGGGTTGTACTTGTATAGCGCTTTTCTACCTTCAAGGTACTCAAAGCGCTTTGACACTACTTCCACATTTACCCATTCACACACACATTCACACACTGATGGAGGGAGCTGCCATGCAAGGCGCCAACCAGCACCCATCAGGAGCAAGGGTGAAGTGTCTTGCTACAAATTAGTAGTGCTGCTACATTTTGTAGTAACGCTTTTGCCGTATACTTCACATGCTACGGTTGTCTGTTCAACATATTCCCGCTACAAGCCTAAAACCACCGCCAGACGATGCACCCCGTGCTCTTTTTCTTAGGAATTAATTTTTCTTCCTCCATTTGTTACCGGATTGGCACCTTCTCTCTCTCGTATTACCACTCGCACCGCTCCGCTTGCACCACCTGCCACTGCTAACGTTACCTATGCCACTACCTCTCTGCTCGGCGAGGGCGTTTGACGTTGCACGCGTGACAGTATATAACAAGGTGCGCTTGTTTTATGTCTCTGTAAGAAGCAGAGACAAGAAAGAGGGAGAAACGCCTGTAGTGTAATCCCCGCAGCTAAAAGCAACTGCGTGAGAACGTGTACTCGAATACTCACAATATAGTCATTTTCTATAAACCCACGATATATCAAGTCTATTCGATATATCGGCCCGCCCTAGATAAGAGTGTATTTTTTTCTGTAGAAAGTCTGTTTTTACTGTAGTGCACCATTTCATCTCCAAACCAACCGTCCTATTTATTCCCAAACTGCCCCCAGATGTCCATGAGTAAGGAGGAACATCAAAACCGACCGTTTAAAGTCAGCCGGATTGAATCACATCTGTATGATCGAACACAATCTGTATCAGTTAACAATAGCAGAACTGACTCTCTTGGGCTAACCTCCGGAGTCTTTGTTGTAAAAATCTCCTTCCGCATCTCTCCCGTCCAAAGGCAAAACCTAGTAACTCAATTCTGGCTGATTTTGAGAAAACAAATCTATTTTGATGCTGTCTTACAAAGATCTACAAAGTCATCAAACGTATAGATGTTTTCTTGAGCTTTCATTTTCTTGCCGATTGAGCCATGGATTGAATCTGCTCTCATGAAAGCGTTACTAAAACGGCCTTCTTTCATCTCCGTAATATCGCTAAAATTCGCTCCATTCTGTCCACTAAAGACGCCGAGATCATTATCCATGCGTTTGTTACGTCTCGCCTCGATTACTGTAACGTATTATTTTCGGGTCTCCCCATGTCTAGCATTAAAAGATTACAGTTGGTACAAAATGCGGCTGCTAGACTTTTGACAAGAACAAGAAAGTTTGATCACATTACGCCTGTACTGGCTCACCTGCACTGGCTTCCTGTGCACTTAAGATGTGACTTTAAGGTTTTACTACTTACATATAAAATACTACACGGTCTAGCTCCATCCTATCTTGCCGATTGTATTGTACCATATGTCCCGGCAAGAAATCTGCTTTCAAAGGACTCCGGCTTATTAGTGATTCCCAAAGCCCAAAAAAAGTCTGCGGGCTATAGAGCGTTTTCCGTTCGGGCTCCAGTACTGAGATGTCATCTCAGTAGAAGCATTTAAGTCTCACCTTAAAACTCATTTGTATACTCTAGCCTTTAAATAGACTCCCTTTTTAGACCAGTTGATCTGCCGTTTCTTTTCTTTTTCTTCTATGTCCCACTCTCCCTTGTGGAGGGGTCCGGTCCGATCCGGTGGCCATGTACTGCTTGCCTGTGTATCGGCTGGGGACATCTCTGCGCTGCTGATCCGCCTCTGCTTGGGATGGTTTCCTGCTGGCTCCGCTGTGAACGGGACTCTCGCTGCTGTGTTGGATCCGCTTTGGACTGGACTCTCGCGACTGTGTTGGATCCATTGTGGATTGAACTTTCACAGTATCATGTTAGACCCGCTCGACATCCATTGCTTTCCTCCTCTCCAAGGTTCTCATAGTCATTATTGTCACCGATGTCCCACTGGGTCTGAGTTTTCCTTGCCCTTATGTGGGCCTACCGAGGATGTCGTGGTGGTTTGTGCAGCCCTTTGAGACACTAGTGATTCAGGGCTATATAAGTAAACATTGATTGATTGATGAACGTGTGCCCTTTCTCCAGATATTTTATCACAATCCCGGGTGGGCCCCATTCTGCGTTTGCACATCGGGCAAGAGCCGTGTACAGCGTCCAGTTTTTATTTTGACCTCCACAGTTATCTGCCCAAAAGAGTATGCAAGGGGAAGAATCAAGAACAATACATTTAATGAAGGTGCTCGCAACGTCCTGGGCCAATCTTCCAAACATCCCCTCGTGCCATAATATCACATAATCAGGTTGACCGCCGGCCCCCATTCGTGCAAATGTCTCATTAAAGACAATAAGGCGACTGACAAAGAAGCTCCGATTGGTCCCTTGAGATACTAGGTTTTTCTGTTGTATCTATGCGGTTATGTGGTAGTTGCTAGGTCCTGCCATGCGCGTAACAGCTTACTTACGGAAAAAAAATTACAATATCTTAAACACTAATATAAAGCATATCACCTAGGAACTCCAAAATTATTATCAGCTCAGTTTTGACCAACATTTAGTTACTGGGTTTTGCCTTTGGACGGGAGATCTGTCCCTGACACCCTTATTTCAGGCTGGCCGCTTTGGAAACACTCTGTGGAAATGCTCCCCCACACTGCTTGGTGCCTCGTCTGAGCTGCTGTGACGTAGATGACCATAGTAACTAGTATATCATGCAAAAGTGCAGATTCCAGCCATTGAGATACTTTGTATAGTTCAAGACTTACGGTCATTTGAAAATTTCACACTGCAAAAACTGAAATCTAAGTAAGATTATACATCTCAAATAAGGGTGATATTTGCTTATTTTCTGTTTGATTTGATGTTAGTGTTTTACTTGGTTTAAGTGTTTTGGTCCTATATGATCTCAGTAAGATATTACAGCTTGTAGCTGATATTTGATGACCTATATTGAGTAAAACATGCTTGAAACTAGAAAATCAACTGTTGCAAAGCTGTGTCATCAACACTCCCAAGTATAAAACTACTTTTTTAAAGTAATCATTTCTTATTTCAAGCATGGAAAAAAAAAACATGACTTTGACACAATTGTGTCTCATAATTAGAACAGATGACAGCCAAATGGATTTTGCTGTTTTATTTTCAATTAAACAATAGAAAATAGTACTCATATAATAGTACAGTAGTGAGAATATACTTATTTTAAGGTATTTATGGGTTCATTGAGGTTAGCTAATTTTACTTGTTTTGGAAAGTCTTGACGAGACAAATTTTCTTGTTCTATTGGCAGATAATTTTGCTTAGTTCAAGTAAAATACCCCAAATCTTTGTGCTTTTTTTTCTTGTTTTTGAACACTGACTTTTTGCACTGCACATCAAAATTCCATTTTAACCATCTAAAAAAAAAGTATCGAAATATGGCTTTGTTTTATTTTACATGACTCGGTTGTTCCTTATAAAAGTACTGGAAAAAGGAGAACTAGTTTTCTTCTTGGAGTTTTGCCACTCTTTGACATGAAATTAAAAATATTAATTCATCCATAAAGTACACTGCAAAAACTGAAATCTAAGTAAGATTAAATATCTCAAATAAGGGTGAGATTTGCATATTTTCTGTATTATAAGATCATCCATCCATCCATTTTCTACCGCTTATTCCCTTTCGGGGTCGCGGGGGGCGCTGGCGCCGATCTCAGCTATGATCATTCTTCTCACTAATCAGATTTGATGTTAGAGTGTTTTACTTGTTTTAAGGGTTTTGGTCCTAAATGATCTCAGTAAGGTTTTACCGCTTGTTGCTGATATTTGATGACCTATATTGAGTAAAACATGCTTGAAACTAGAATATCAACTGTTGCAAAGCTGTGTCATCAACACTCCCAAGTATAAAACTACTTTTTTAAAGTAATCATTTCTTATTTCAAGCATGGAAAAAAAAAATCATGACTTTGACACAATTGTGTCTCATAATTAAAACAGATGACAGCCAAATGGACTTTGCTGTTTTATTTTCAATTAAACAATAGAAAATAGTAATTATATAATAGTACAGTAGTGAGAATGTACTTATTTTAAGGTATTTTTGGGTTCATTGAGGTTAGCTAATTTTACTTGTTTTGGAAAGTCTTGACAAGCCAAATTTTCTTGTTCTATTGGCAGATAATTTTGCTTAATTCAAGTAAAATACCTGTAATCTTTGTATTTTTTTTTCTTGTTTTTGAACACTGACTTTTTGCACTGCACATCAAAATGGTGGCTACAAAAGTATCGAAATATGGCTTTGTTTTATTTTACATGACTCGGTTGTTCCTTATAAAAGTATTGGAAATAAGAAAACTAGTTTTCTTCTCGGAGTTCTGCCACTCTTTGACATGAAATTAAAATATTAATTCATCCATAAAGTACACTGCAAAAACTGAAATCTAAGTAAGATTAAATATCTCAAATAAGGGTGAGATTTGCATATTTTCTGTATTATAAGATCATTCTTCTCACTAATCAGAGTTGATGTTAGAGTCTTTTACTTGTTTTAAGGGTTTTGGTCCCAAATGATCTCAGTAAGATATTACAGCTTGTTGCTGATATTTGATGACCTATATTGAGTAAAACATGCTTGAAACTAGAATATCAACTGTTGCAAAGCTGTGTCATTAACACTCCCAAGTATAAAATTACTTTTTTAAAGTAATAATTTCTTATTTCAAGCATGGAAAAAAAAAATCATGACTTTGACACAATTGTGTCTCATAATTAGAACAGATGACAGCCAAATGGACTTTGCTGTTTTATTTTCAATTAAACAATAGAAAATAGTAATTATATAATAGTACAGTAGTGAGAATATACTTATTTTAAGGTATTTTTGGGTTCATTGAGGTTAGCTAATTTTACTTGTTTTGGAAAGTCTTGACGAGCCAAATTTTCTTGTTCTATTGGCAGATAATTTTGCTTAGTTCAAGTAAAATACCCCAAATCTTTGTGCTTTTTTTTCTTGTTTTTGAACACTGACTTTTTGCACTGCACATAAAAATTCCATTTTAACCATCTAAAAAAAAAGTATCGAAATATGGCTTTGTTTTATTTGACATGACTCGGTTGTTACTTATAAAAGTACTGGAAAAAGGAAAACTAGTTTTCTTCTCGGAGTTTTGCCACTCTTTGACATGGAAATTAAAATATTAATTCATCCATAAAGTACACTGCAAAAACTGAAATCTAAGTAAGATTAAATATCTCAAATACGGATGAGATTTGCATATTTTCTGTATTATAAGATTATTCTTCTCACTAATCAGAGTTGATGTTAGAGTGTTTTGCTTGTTTTAAGGGTTTTGGTCCTAAATTATCTCAGTAAGATTTTACCGCTTGTTGCTGATATTTGATGACCTATATTGAGTAAAAATGCATGAAACTAGAATACCCACTGATGCAAAGCTATGTCATTAACACTCACAAGTATAAAATTACTTTTTAAAAGTAATAATTTCTTACTTCAAGCATGAAAAAAAAAAATCATGATGCTGAGCGCATATCATTATGTCAAGTTAATGGCACTAGCATCTACTTAATTTAAGAATATTTTTTAACATATTGAGCAAAAAGGTCTCTTTTTTTCTACCAAGAAAAGTGCACTTGTTATTAGTGAGAATATACTTTTTTTTAAGGTATTTTGGGGTTCACTGAGGTTAGCTAATTTTTCTTGTTTTGGAAAGTCTTGACAAGACAAGTTTAAATTTGCTTAGTTCAAATAAAATACCCCTTATTTCTGTATCTTTTTTCCTTGTTTTTAAACACCCCACTTTTTGCAGTGTAGACTGTTATTCAAATTACACGAAGAGAGGAGGAAACTGCAGAACTAAGTTTTGTACGGGTTGCCCCTAAGAAGTTGGGCTTCCAAATTCCGTAAGAACTCTTTAACCTGCAATCCTCAGTTTGAACACCAACTCCCAACAGACTGAACTAGTGCAGTTTTATTTAGTACTTAAGACTTTTGCTAAGAAGCGTGGTGAACCACAGCCGGAGAAAATACACTTTAAAGTTGGCTTATCCATCAGCTGGAGGGTAATTAAGATGTTTCTCCTAAAGCCCGACAGTCCCTCAAGAAACCTTTCCACCGTGTGACTTGATCTCCATCTATGCGTTGGGTTTCAACATTAAAGAAATGATCCCAAAACTTAGGTCTTTTCATTTAAACCCATTTCCAAACCTTTGTGTGACCCTCTATTTAGAAGCGTGGTGAACCACAGCCAGAGAAAACACTCTTTAAGGTTGGCTTATGCAACAGCTGAAGGGTAATTAACACAGTTTTATTTTCTCCAAAGCAGTGGCTTGTCATGTTTTGTGGTCACGCACTCTTGTTTGTTTTGTCACCATGCCAACCCATCAGTTTTCACCTGTTATGTGTTCACGACTCACGCACCTGATTTGTCTGGACTCACACACCTGTCCTCACTGCACCTATTTAAGCCTGTAGTTGCCAGGCAGTCAGCCGGGCGACATCACCCTTGTCACCTTCTACTCACCTTCTATCACCTCCTACACACCCATGTTATCCATGCCGATGATCTTTGCTCTTTCTCGGCCCAAGTAAGTTTTTCATGCCACGGTTTGTAAGTTTTGTTTTATGTTCATAGTTCTCCCATTGTGCGAGTTTTTGTTTTCATAGCCCAGTTTGTTCTCCGCCTTGTGCACGCCTTTTGTTTGTTCCTTTTTATAGTATAATTAAGAGATCAATAAATCAATCAATGTTTACTTATATAGCCCTAAATCACTAGTGTCTCATAGGGCTGCACAAACCACAACACAAACCACTACGACATCCTCGGTAGGCCCACATAAGGGCAAGGAAAACTCACACCCAGTGGGACGTCGGTGACAATGATGACTATGAGAACCTTGGAGAGGACGAAAGCAATGGCTGTCGAGCGGGTCTAACATGATACTGTGAAAGTTCAATCCATAGTGGATCCAACACAGCCGCGAGAGTCCAGTCTAAAGCGGAACCAGCTGGAAACCATCCCAAGCGGAGGCGTATCAGCAGCGCAGGGATGCCCCAAGCCGATACACAGGCAAGCGGTCCATCCTGGGTCCCGACTACGGACGAGCGGTCCATCCTGGGTCCCGACTCTGGACAGCCAGTACGTCATCCATGGCCATCGGGCATCCCCCTCCACAAGGGAGAGTGGGACATAGGACTAAAAGAAAAGAAACGGCAGATCAACTGGTCTAAAAAGGGAGTCTATTTAAAGGCTAGAGTATACAAATGAGTTTTAAGGTGAGACTTAAATGCTTCTACTGAGGTAGCATCTCAAACTGTTACCGGGAGGGCATTCCAGAGTACTGGAGCCCGAACGGAAAACGCTCTATATCTCGCAGACTTTTTTTGGGCTTTGGGAATCACTAATAAGCCGGAGTCCTTTGAACGCAGATTTCTTGCCGGGACATATGGTACAATACAATCGGCAAGATAGGATGGAGCTAGACCGTGTAGTATTTTATACGTAAGTAGTAAAACCTTAAAGTCACATCTTAAGTGCACAGGAAGCCAGTGCAGGTGAGCCAGTACAGGCGTAATGTGATCAAACTTTCTTGTTCTTGTCAAAAGTCTAGCAGCCGCATTTTGTACCAACTGTAATCTTTTAATGCTAGACATGGGGAGACCTGAAAATAATACGTTACAGTAATCGAGGCGAGACGTAACAAACGCATGGATAATGATCTCAGCATCTTTAGTGGAAAGAATGGAGCGAATTTTAGCGATATTACGGAGATGAAAGAAGGCCGTTTTAGTAACGCTTTTAATGTGTGGCTCAAAGGAGGGAGTTGGGTCTAAGGTAATACCCAGATTCTTGTCTTTACCTTCATGCCGTGTCCGCGCCAATCGTTTTGCACAACGGGAAAACAATCCACACCATAGTCCACGTCTTGACATGGCTTTTGCGAAACTTTTCCAGCACGCGACTCAAACTTCACCATAAACCTCCAGGTGTGCCAATCATCCATCCACTATCAACATCCGAGTGGTTTCCTACAAGGGATCAGTAAGAAGTGGGACATCACCAGCATGACCACATAATAATAATATTACATTTTATTTGGTACAGCGCTTTTCAGAGTACTCAAAGACGCTTTACAGGATAATAAAAAAACAATTAAAATATAAAACAGTTCAAAGTAATAATAGGAAATACAGGAAATATAAAAGCAGTATATTGTAAAATACATAATAATAAAGGACTTTTACAAGACGGTGCGTCTGCCTCACAATACGAAGTTCCTGCAGTCCTGGGTTCAAATCCAGGCTCGGGATCTTTCTGTGTGGAGTTTGCATGTTCTCCCCGTGAATGCGTGGGTTCCCTCCGGGTACTCCGGCTTCCTCCCACTTCCAAAGACATGCACCTGGGGATAGGTTGATTGGCAACACTAAATTGGCCCTAGTGTGTGAATGTGAGTGTGAATGTTGTCTGTCTATCTGTGTTGGCCTTTGCGATGAGGTGGCGACTTGTCCAGGGTGTACCCCGCCTTCCGCCCGATTGTAGCTGAGATAGGAACCAGCGCCCCCCGCGACCCCTAAAAGGGAATAAGCGGTAGAAAATGGATGGATGGATTTACATGACGCTCCATTCTGTCCACTAAAGACGCTGAGATCATTATCCATGCGTTTGTTACATCTCGCCTTGACTACTGTAACGTATTATTTTCGGGTCTCCCCATGTCTAGCATTAAAAGATTACAGTTGGTACAAAATGCGGCTGCTAGACTTTTGACAAGAACAAGAAAGTTTGATCACATTACGCCTGTACTGGCTCACCTGCACTGGCTTCCTGTGCACTTAAGATGTGACTTTAAGGTTTTACTACTTACGTATAAAATACTACACGGTCTAGCTCCAGCCTATCTTGCCGATTGTATTGTACCATATGTCCCGGCAAGAAATCTGCGTTCAAAGGACTCCGGCTTATTAGTGATCCCCAAAGCCCAAAAAAAGTCTGCGGGATGTAGAGCTTTTTCATTTCGGGCTCCAGTACTCTGGAATGCCCTCCCGGTAACAGTTCGAGATGCCACCTCAGTAGAAGCATTTAAGTCTCACCTTAAAACTCATTTGTATACTCTAGCCTTTAAATAGACTCCCTTTTTAGACCAGTTGATCTGCCGTTTCTCTTCTTTTTCTTCTATGTCCCACTCTCCTTTGTGGAGGGAGTCCGGTCCGATCCGGTAGCCATGTACTGCTTGCCTGTGTATCGGCTGGGGACATCTCTGCGCTGCTGATCAGCCTCCGCTTGGGATGGTTTCCTACTGGCTCCGCTGTGAACGGGACTCTCGCTGCTGTGTTGGATCCGCTTTGGACTGGACTCTCGCGACTGTGTTGGATCCATTATGGATTGATCTTTCACAGTATCATGTTCTCATATGTTCTCATAGTCATCAGGATCATCAGTATCACAGTATCATGTTCTCATAGTCATCATTGTCACCGACGTCCCACTGGGTCATTATTGTCACCGATGTCCCACTGGGTGTGAGTTTTCCTTGCCCTTATGTGGGCCTACCGAGGATGTCGTGGTGGTTTGTGCAGCCCTTTGAGACACTAGTGATTTAGGGCTATATAAGTAAACATTGATTGATTGATTGATTGATTGATAATCACTGGTTGAAAGTAGATCTGAATAGGTGCGGAGGCTGCGTGAAGGGGTATGGCGGTGAAGCAGATTGGTGGGGTAGCACCTACTCAGTGGCCTAGTGGTAAGAGTGTCCGCCCTGAGATCGGTAGGTTGTGAGTTCAAACCTCGGCAAAGTCCTACCAAAGACGATAAAAATGGGACTCATTACCTCCCTGCTTGGCACTCAGCATCAAGGGTTGGAATTGGGGGTTAAATCACCAAAAATGACGCCCGGGTGTGGCCACTGCTGCTGCTCACTGCTCCCCTCACCTTCCAGGGGGTGAACAAGTCAAATGCAGGGGACACATTTCACCATACTTAGTGTGTATGTGACAATCATTGGTACTTTAAAGGCCTACTGAAATTAGATTTTCTTATTTAAACGGGGATAGCAGGTCCATTCTATGTGTTGCGATCCGTGACTCGGATCTTCACGTTTGTTTTCCCATCTTTGTTTCATTCTCTTTCTGACCCACTTACTTCCTGTTTAGTCCGTTACCATGGTTACACATTGATTTCACCTGCGCCTCGTTTTCTACACACACCTGGTTCTACTTGATTACTCCCTATATAAGCCTTCCTCTTTTCCTTGTTCAGTCTGGGTCCATAAGAGTTGCTCACATGCAACAAGTGACGACTGCTCTTCTCGGTACGTTTATTCTCGCTAGCTCATATGCTAAGCCACCTGCCTTTTCTTAGCTCACATGCTAATTGTTTTTGTTTTTACATTTTTGTGCTTTCATGCCAATTCTAGTTTTCTGTTTGTATTTCCTAGTTTTCATACTAGCGTTTTTGGTTTTTGCTCCAGTATTTCTGTTCGGAGCTCTCTTTTTGTTAAATAAATCATTTAAACTTACCATTGCTGTGTTCTTGTCGACGCATCCACGGAGGGACAAACCCGGCATTACTATGCCAATCAGTCTTCACACTATGTGTCATACTTGATCATTTCGAGATATTGCCATATTTTTACTGAAAGGATTTAGTAGAGAACATCGATGATAAAGTTCGCAACTTTTGGTCGCTAATAAAAAAGCCTTGCCTGTACCGGAAGTTGCAGACGATGATGTCACCCGTGTGAGGGCTCCTCACGTCCTCACATTGTTTATAATGGGAGCCTCCAACAAAAAAAAACTATTCGGATCGAGAAAACGACAATTTCCCCATTAATTTGAGCGAGGATGAAAGATTCGTGGCTGAGGATATTGATAGCGGAGGACCAGAAATAAATCAATATATTGTAGCGGTTGATTTACGGACATAATTCGCCACACCTAGTGCTTGACCTTATTGTTATTATTCACTGTACTGTTCGATTGTGCACATGACAATGTTGTTCTGTTTCACTGTACTGTTCAATTAGGCACATGACAAGGTTGTTCCGTTGCAGGTAATTCGGCGCGGCCCCTTTTAAGTGGCCGTCAGGAGATTCTCCCAAAGGTGGGGGTTTGTTGTTCCCGCCATTTTGAGTGTTTAAGTTTCAGTCTGGTTTCTTCTAAAAGAATAAAGGACGCACACGTTTTTGTGTGCCAACGATACTCAAAGTTGTCTTGCTTTCACGCTACAAGCACAACAATATAAATAAATAAATAAAGTAAAAAACAAAAAAAAGGTGATTGCATTGTGAGCGATTCAGATGTTTTTAGACACATTTACTAGGATATTTCTGGAAGATCCCTTATCTGCTTATTGTTTTAATAGTGTTTTAGTGAGATTTTAAAGATTGTAAAGCCATACCTCGAGGTCGGATGGCTGCGGTGAACACGCAGTGTCTTAGAGAGAAGCCGAGGAGCCAGCTCACAGCTGTCTTTTTTGACATGACAGCAGCTGCAGGACAACAAATAATCCATTGATGTCTCCGGTAAGATATATATCACAATTTCCCCATCCAAAAACATACTGGTTGATATAGAGAAAAACATGTTCGCTTGACCGCTCCGCTTCACAACAAACAAGGAAACACCGGCTGTGTCTTGGTTGCTAAAGGCAGCTGCAATCCACCGCTTTCCACCAACAGCATTGTTCTTTATAGTCTCCATTATTAATTGAACAAATTGCAAAAGATTCAGCAGCACAGATGTCCAAAATACTGTGTAATCACGCCATACATGTGGGGCGGTATAGCTCGGTTGGTAGAGCGGCCGTGCCAGCAACTTGAGGGTTGCAGGTTCCATTCACGCTTCCGTCATCCTAGTCACTGCCGTTGTGTCCTTGGGCAAGGCACTTTACCCACCTGCTCCCAGTGCCACCCACACTGGTTTAAATGTAAAAATTAGATATTGGGTTTCACTATGTAAAGCACTTTGAGTCACTAGAGAAAAAGCGCTATATAAATATAATTCACTTCACAATTCACTTCACTAAACAGAGACGACTTTTAGCCGTGTTTGGTGCAGCGCTAATAGTTCCTTACAGTCCGTGACGTCACGCGTACGCGTCATCATTCCTGCGACGTTTTCAACAAGAAACTCGCGGGAAATTTAAAATTGCAATTTTGTAAACTAAAAAGGTCGTATTGGCATGTGTTGCAATGTTAATATTTCATCATTGTCAAGTCAAAGACAGAGCAGAAAAAACAGCACTGATTTGCAGAGCACACTCCAGGCCTGAAGGGGCAACAGTGAGAGCTGAGGGCTGAACATCTCCACCTGCTTCCACCAGATTGGCTTGATTGAGTTCACCTGTTCACCTGCTCAGAGCACATGCTCAAAAATGTTTGAGTTTCTTTCAGTCACCCCTTTTTGACATGCTGCTAAGAGAAAGGAAGACAGCACCTGTGTGGACTCTGAAGACGCAACTGGTGAGAAAACCAAAGGAAAGAAGTGCTTGTTTGGACTGAGGGGAATGTTTAAAGAAAATAATTTCACTGGGGAAAATGTTTAAAGGAGATAATTTCACTGATGTTTACAAAAATGTTTTAAATTGACAAAATGCATTTAAAACATTATCAGTGAGGTTTAAGTTTATTCTTGGATTGTTTAAATTTAATTTCATTCATTTTATTGGAAATGTTTAAGTTTATTCTTAATCCTAGTCCCTATCAGTAGAAATTAATTTTGGTTGGATTGATTTAAAACAGGGGTAGGGAGCCTATGGCTCTAGAGCCAGATGTGGCTCTTTTGATGACTACATATGGCTGTCAGATAATTATATTTATATAGCGCTTTTCTCTAGTGACTCAAAGCGCTTTACATAGTGAAACCCAATATCTAAGTTACATTTAAACCAGTGTGGGTGGCACTGGGGTCAGGTGGGTAAAGAGTCTTGCCCAAGGACACAACGGCAGTGACTACGATGGCGGAAGCGGGAATCGAACCTGGAACCCTCAGGTTACTAGCACGGCCATTCTACCAACTGAGCTGTGCCAAGTAACCGTGTAATACTCTTCCATATAAGTAGGTGGCAGTCGGTTGCTAAATGCTTTGTAGATGCGGGAAACAGCGGGAGGCAGAGTGCAGGTAAAAATGTGTCTAATGCTTAAACCAGGGGTAGGGAACCTATGGCTCTAGAGCCAGATGACTGCCTATGGCTCTAGAGCCAGATGACTGCCTATGGCTCTAGAGCCAGATGACTGCCTATGGCTCTAGAGCCAGATGACTGCCTATGGCTCTAGAGCCATAGGCAGTCATTGGGCTTCATATTGTCATATTGTCATATAGGCTGTCATATTGGGCTTCACGGTGGCAGAGGGGTTAGTGCGTCTGCCGCACAATACGAAGGTCCTGCAGTCCTGGGTTCAAATCCAGGCTCGGGATCTTTCTGTGTGGAGTTTGCATGTTCTCCCCGTGAATGCGTGGGTTCCCTCCGGGTACTCCGGATTCCTCCCACCTCCAAAGACATGCACCTGGGGATAGGTTGATTGGCAACACTAAATTGGCCCTAGTGTGTGAATGTGAGTGTGAGTGTTGTCTGTCTATCTGTGTTGGTCCTGCGATGAGGTGGCGACTTGTCCAGGGTGTACCCTGCCTTCCGCCCGATTGTAGCTGAGATAGGCGCCAGCGCCCCCCGTGACCCCGAAAGGGAATAAGCGGTAGAAAATGGATGGATGGTTAAAAAGAATAAGAGACTTATTATACTCTACAAATGTTGGTCATACTTAAAAATGCACGAATTTAGTTTTATTCAGTGTTGAAAAATGTTATATGGCTCTTACGGAAATACATTGTGAAATATTTGGCTTTCATGGCTCTCTCAGCCAAAAAGGTTCCCGACCCCTGATTTAAAAGGAAGCAAAGTATGTATTTTGATGTATGTTTAAGAAACACTGTGTTCTTTTTTCTGTTTGGTTAAGGTTATCAACCTATTCGGCTAAACGGCTATTCTACAATTCAGCTAATCAACTATCCACTAATCAACTATTCTACTATTCTGCTATTTAACTACAGACTATTCGACTATTCATTCATTTCATCCATTCATTTACACCGATAAACCAGTTTATTTGATTGCTTCAAATCAAACATCAATAAATCACAAGGAAAGAGGATTGAGTTGTCCCTTTGTGTCCTTCTTGAGTCCCACTGGCCCTTTGAAGTTTGGGCACAGCTGGGGAAAAAACCTGAAGAACTTGACAATCATTGATATATAAACTATCAGACCGCGTGGTCGGTAGTAGTGGGTTTCAGTAGGCCTTTAACTTTAAGCAGGGGGCCTGGATGTGGATGGCTTTGTGGGTGAGGAGGAGGATTTCAAAGTGGATCCGTTGAGGAACGGGGAGCCAGTGGAGTTTCTGAAAGACCGGGGTGATGTGCTCCCGGAAGCGGGTGTGGGTGAGCAGGAGGGCGGCAGAGTTTTGAATCTATTGGAGTTTGTCTAGATTTTTATTTGATGCTTACCTATACCACATTGCAAAAAGTCAGTGTTCAAAAACAAGAAAAAAAATATATAAAAATGAGGGGTATTTTACTTGAACTAAGCAAAATTATCTGCCAATAGAACAAGAAAATTGGGCTTGTCAAGACTTTCCAAAACTAGTAAAATTAGCTAACCTCAATGAACCCAAAAATACCTTAAAATAAGTATATTCTCACTAATAAGTGCACTTTTCTTGGTAGAAAAAAAGGGACATTTTTGGTCAATATGTTATATCAATCAATCAATGTTTATTTATATAGCCCCAAATCACAAATGTCTCAAAGGACTGCACAAATCATTACGACTACAACATCCTCGGAAGAACCCACAAAAGGGCAAGGAAAACTCACACCCAGTGGGCAGGGAGAATTCACATTCAGTGGGACGCCAGTGACAATGCTGACTATGAGAAACTTTGGAGAGGACCTCAGATGTGGGCAACACCCCCCCCCCCCCCCCCCCCCTCCAGGGGACCGAAAGCAATGGATGTCGAGCGGGTCTAACATGATACTGTGAAAGTTCAATCCATAGTGGCTCCAACACAGCCGCCAGAGTTCAGTTCAAAGCGGATCCAAGACAGCAGCGAGAGTCCCGTCCACAGGAGACCATCTCAAGCGGAGGCGGATCAGCAGCGTAGAGATGTCCCCAACCGATACAGGCGAGCGGTCCATCCTGGGTCCCGACGAGCGGTCCATCCCGGGTCTCGACTCTGGACAGCCAGTACTTCATCCATGGTCATCGGACCGGACCCCCTCCACAAGGGAGGGGGGGACATAGGAGAAAGAAAAGAAGCGGCAGATCAACTGGTCTAAAAAGGAGGTCTATTTAAAGGCTAGAGTATACAGATGAGTTTTAAGGTGAGACTTAAATGCGCTAAAAAAATATTCTTAAATTGAGTAAACACCTGTGCAATTATATTGACTTAATGATATGCGCTCGGCATCATGATTGTTTCTTGTTCATGCTTGAAGTGAGAAATTACTTTAAAAAATAGTTTTATACTTGGGGGTGTTGACACAGCTTTGCAACAGTTGATATTCTAGTTTCAAGCATGTTTTACTCAATATAGGTCATCAAATATCAGCAACAAGCTGTAATATCTTACTGAGATCATTTAGGACCAAAACACTTAAAACAAGTAAAACACTAACATAAAATCTGCTTAGTGAGAAGAATGATCTTATCAGATCGAAAATAAGCAAATCTCACCCTTATTTGAGATATTTAATTTTATTTAGATTTCCGTTTTTGCAGTGCAGATCAATGGGAATAATACCCAAAAAATATGTATTCTGTAATAAAAGATGCGATAAACTTTATTAGAGACATTTATCGCTGCTAACCGTTTCCGGCCCTGACTGTGATAAACGCATCAATAACAATAAATCTAATATTTTCATAGCTAAAGCAAAAAAAAAAAAAAATGTTTATGACCTAAATATGTTTATTCGACATTATTAGAGCCCTCTAAAACATGAAACATTACCCATGAAGTCATCATAAAGGCTCGTTTCAGTTGCAATTGCGAGACGTTCGAAGTCAGTAGTGTAAAGGCTTTGGTGTGTTGCCTAGTCGTAAAGAGTAGTCTTTGCCATTAAGTTGAATGGGCCACTCTTGTCTTTTGAGACCTACAAGGTGTTTTTGGACTGAGTATTGTACTTATTACCAGAGGTGGGTAGTAACGCGCTACATTTACTCCGTTACATTTACTTGAGTAACTTTTGGGATAAATTGTACTTCTACGAGTAGTTTTTATGCAACATACTTTTACTTTTGCTTGAGTATATTTATAGAGAAGAAACGCTACTTTTACTCCGTTCCATTTATCTACATTCAGCTCGCTACTCGCTACTTTTTTTTTATCGCTCTATTAATGTTTGTTTTGGTTTATGACAGAGATTCAAAGTAGAATCTACGCATGCCTGCTTTTCACCAATCACATGCAGTCACTGGTGACGTTGGACCAATCAAACAGAGCCAGGCGGTCACATGACCTGACTTAAACAAATTGAAAAACTTATTGGGGTGTTACCATTTAGTGGTCAATTGTACGGAATATGTACTGTACTGTGCAATCTACTAATACTAGTTTTAATCAATCAATTGAAGTGTAAAGAAAAAAAGACACTTTTTATTTCAACCGTACTTCCCGTCAAAAGCCTAAAGACTGATCGCACTGTTCCTGTCTTCACAATAAAAGCGCCGCTCCATCACGCCTGCGCTAACAAAATAAGAGTCTCCGAAAGCCAGCGCAAACAAGCTAGCAAGCTACGGAGCTTGCCGCCAATGTATTTCTTGTAAAGTGTATGAAAACGAATATGGAATCTGGACAAATAAGATGCCAAAAACCAACGACTTTCATGTGGTGTTGGACAGAAAAGAGGAACTTTTTTTTCCTTCCATTTGAAGACATGGATGTTATCATCAATACTGTCTGATTCCAATCAATGCAAGTCATCAGAATCAGGTAATACATCAATTAATATTCTTGTCTTCATGAAAGATAGGAATCTATGTGTTAAAGTATGTATATTCATTAAAACACCTTTAACATGTCAACAAAAACGGCAAAATTAATAAATATGCATTTTATACTGTATATATAAATGTATGTATGTATATATATTTATATATATATAATATATATGTGTGTGTATATATGATATGTGTGTATGTATATGTATATATGAGGTAGATCGCCTCGACTTGGTCATTTATTAAGTAATTGATAAACAATGAAAAACTTATTGGGGTGTTACCATTTAGTGGTCAATTGTACGGAATATGTACTGTACTGTGCAATCTACTAATACAAGTTTCAATTAATCAATCAATCAAATCAATGAATGCCTACTGAGCCTATGGTGCTGTTAAGTTATTGTGGCTCAATGTGCCATTTTTATTTTTTATTTTCATGTACCATTATTTAATATATATTATTGTTTTAGTTGCTTAAGAGATATTCCTGGCTCTGAATTTGCTCATTGCTATTTTTATGTTTTTGTACCCCGCCTTCCGCCCGATTGTAGCTGAGATAGGCGCCAGCGCCCCCCGCGACCCCGAAAGGGAATAAGCGGTAGAAAATGGATGGATTTGCATTTGCTGCCGTAATCAGGTTACTCATCAGTTACTCAGTACTTGAGTAGTTTTTTCACAACATACTTTTTACTTTTACTCAAGTAAATATTTGGGTGACTACTCCTTACTTTTACTTGAGTAATAAATCTCTAAAGTAACTGTACTCTTACTTGAGTACAATTTCTGGCTACTCTACCCACCTCTGATTATTACACACCAGCTGTTTGATTGTAACTCGCATCTTAGTTGTGGTTTTCATAGCAAAATTTGGAGCTGTTGAAATCTCCATGCAAAATTCCATCCATCCATTTTTCTACCGCTTGTCCCTTGCGGGGTTGCGGAGGGGGGTGCTGGAGCCTATCTCAGCTGTACACTGGAGGAAGGCTGGGGTACACCCTGGATAAGTAGCCATCTCATCGCAGGGCCAACTCCGATAGACAGACAACATTCACGTTCACATTCATTCATCCATCCATCCATTTTCTACCGCTTGTCCCGTTCGGGGTGGCAGGGGGTGCTGGAGTCTATCTCAGCTGCATTCGGGCGGATGGCGGGGTACACCCTGGAAGAGTGGCCACCTCATCACAGGGCCAACACAGATAGACAGACAACATTAAGCTCTGTTGGTAGAGTGGCCTTGCCAGCAACTTGAGGGTTGCAGGTTCGATTCCCGCTTCCGCCATCCTAGTCACTGCCGTTGTGTCCTTGGGCAAGACACTTTACCCACCTGCTCCCAGTGCCACCCACACTGGTTTGAATGTAACTTAGATATTGGGTTTCACTATGTAAAGCGCTTTGAGTCACTAGAGAAAAAGCGCTATATAAATATAATTCACTTCACATTCACACACTAGGGCCAATTTAGTGTTGCCAATCAACCTATCCCCAGGTGCATGTCTTTGGAGGTGGGAGGAAGCCGGAGTACCCGGAGGGAACCCACGCATTCACGGGGAGAACATGCAAACTCCACACAAAGATCCCGAGCCCAAGATGGAACCCAAGACCTTTGTATTGTGAGGCACATGCACTAACCCCTCCATCCGCCGTGCTGCCGCATGTAAAATTGCTAATGCAGTAGCATCTTCAGCCAATTATAATTTTTAAAAGTGGAGCCTTACTGTGCACGAAAAATATGTAACAATAGCTATAGGCAGTTTAGCAGAGTCTGCTCCGAATGCTGCTCTAGTGCTTTGTTCCTCACCAAGTGTTTGAGCCGGTGTTTAGTTTAATATTAGCAAAATATTGAAATATAGCATCATTTGATTTGATTCACTACCCGTGTGATGGTCTCATGCCGCCGCGTGGGTTCCCAGGACCACCAAGCACAGGTGTAGACTTATTTTTCAATAAGCAAAGTCTATTGCGTGTTGCTTTTCAGCTTCTGCCGCTGTCACTACTCGCTCCTCGATGTAGCTTTTCAGCCTCCCACGTCGTCCGCATCTGTCTCTCGCCCTTGCTCTCTTCCGCGTTGCGTGCGCTGCTGCTTGTCCTGTCGTCTCTTCCCTCTCGTTCCTCCCCACCGTCCTCTGCTGCTGCCCTTTTATACAGCGAGAGGAGATTCGTTAATTGTGTACAGGTGCGCGATCCACGCACCTGATCTCGATTGCGGCGTCGCTGTCGGACTAGCAACCCCGCCTCTCCACAACCCGGTAGTAGTGAAATGATTCAGTTGGTGCCTATAGTTTGCGTACCAGGCAGGCGTTGGTGTGGAGGATGCTATCCTTTACCTGCTGCATGGAGCCCACTCACACCTGGATAAAGGAAATGGCACTGTGAGGATCCTGTTCCTGGACTTCTCGAGTGCCTTTAATACCATCCAGCCCCGCCTCCTTCAGGACAAGCTCTACAAAATGCGAGTGGACCCCTGCCTGGTTGCCTGGATTTCGAACTACCTCACCGACAGGCCACAGTACGTCAGACTGAAGGACATCACGTCTGACACCGTGATCAGCAACACCGGAGCACCGCAGGGAACCGTGCTGGCCCCTTTTCGCTTCACCCTGACTTCCGCTACAACTTAGAGCTGTGTCACATCCAGAAGTACGCGGATGACACAGCCATCGTCGGGTGCATCAGGGACGGCAGAGAGGAGGAGTTTCGGAACCTGGTGAGGGACTTTGTTGTCTGGTGCCACACGAACCCCTTGCAGTTCAATCCGTCAAAGACCAAGGAGCTGGTCATTGACTTTGGGAGGTCGAGTCCACGGTCACAACCTATTGTGATCAAGGGAGTTGAGGTACAGACCGTGGACTCATTCAAGTACCAATAAGCTGGACTGGACTGTTAACACGGACCACCAGTACAAGAAAGGACGGAGCAGTCTGTACTTCCTCAGGAGACTGCACTCCTTCAACATTTGTAGAAAACTCCTGTGGATGTACTACCAGTCTGTGGTTGCCAGTGTTCTGTTCTACATGGTAGTGTGCTGGGGTGGGGGGGCAGTACATCTAAGAAGGACAGCTCCAGACTTGAAAAACTGATCAAGCGGGCCGGTTCTACAATGGGAATGAAACTGGACTCACTGGTGACGGTGGCAGAGAAGAGGACTGTTGACAAACTAGTGAGCATCCTGGATGATGCCAGTCACCCTCTGCATAGTGTTATCAGTAGCCAGAGGAGCCTGTTCAGTGCTAGACTGCTTCATCCCAAGTGCAGGACTAATAGACTCAAAAACTCCTTTGTCCCAAACGCCATTAGACTGTACAACTCCTCTCTGGGGTGGAGGGCGGGGGGTACTACCTGCGCTGCTGATCCGCCTCCGCTTGGGATGTTTTCCTGCTGGCTCCGCTGTGAACGGGACTCTCGCTGCTGTGTTGGATCCGCTTTGGACTGGACTCTTGCGACTGTGTTGGATCCATTATGGATTGAACTTTCACAGTATCATGTTAGACCCGCTCGTCAGCCATTGCTTTCCTCCTCTCCAAGGTTCTCATAGTCATCATTGTCACCGACGTCCCACTGGGTGTGAGTTTTTCCTTGCCCTTGTGTGGGCCTACCGAGGATGTCGTAGTGGTTTGTGCAGCCCTTTGAGACACTAGTGATTTAGGGCTGTATAAGTAAACATTGATTGATTGATACTAGGATGACAGGGGATGCAAAACAATAACAGTGCAATACGTTTTCATAACATGGTCACTACTGCCTACTTTGTCTTGTTATATTCTTATTTTACTTATTTTTATTCCCATTGTTGCTTTTTATTTTTTTATTCTTATTGTAATATTTCTCTATTTTGTTTCCATTTAAACCCCCATTAATTAGTTTTTACTTTTTTTTTAAATTGATCTCAACTCTGTACACTGCTGCTGGAATTTTAATTTTCCTGAAGGAATCAAAGTTCTATCTATGTATCTATCTATCTATCTATCTATAAATGTACCAAATTTGAAACCCAACCCTAGTTATAACCATATGCTAGCATACTCTAGCAGTAATATTTGAACATGCTTGTTCAGCCTATCTGCTGAAGAAGACCACAACAATCAAACTTACAGCTACCAAGCTATGGGCATTTTTTTTTTGTCTTTGCAAAGGTGTACTCTGTGCGGTTGAGGCAGTAAAAATGGGGCAAGCTCATCTAGTTAGAAGCAGATCACGTCCATGAGGAAGGAGAATGTTTTTTTTCATAATGTCATGAAAACCCAGAACATCTAAAGCAGAGATGTCAAGCTCATTTTCATTGAGGGCCACTTGGCAGTTTTGGCTGCCTTCAGAGACAGCGAACAATGTATAAATTGGCCCAGGATTTAATTATTTTTTTATATTGTTTTAAGTAGGCATAGCTCGGTTGGTAGAGTAGCCGTGTCAGCAACTTGAGGGTTGCAGGTTCGATTCCCGCTTGTGCCATCCTAGTTACTGCTGTTGTGTCCTTGGGCAGGACACTTTACCCACCTGCTCCCAGTGCCACCCACACTGCTTTAAATGTAACTTAGATATTGGGTGTCACCATGTAAAGCGCTTTGAGTCACTTGAGAAAAGCGCTATATAAATATAATTCACTTCACTAAGTAGACTGTATCAGTAAAAACTTAACATTTACAAACATGTTACTTTAAAAAAAATTGTTTTTATTTTTTACATTTTACGGTAAATGGAAAAACAGTACCACTGTTTGGTTTTTTTGTCTTTTTTGAGGGGGGATTTACGGAAAGTTACCAGATTTTTTTTTGTTAAATTGTTTTTTACAACATTATATTGTTAATGGAAAAAACAGTACAGCTTATTTTTTTATTCTGGCAACTTTGCTGCTTTCACGTCTATGGGATCATGTTTTGTTTTGGTCATATTCAATCTAGTTTTTTGGACATTCAGTTCCTGTTTTCGCACTTCCTGGTTTTTGTTACCATAGCAACTCACTATTTTTGACCTTGTCCTCAAGTAACGCCCCTGTCCTCATGTCTCACACCTGTTTGAACTAATCATGTCCATTATTTAAACCTGGAGTTGCCAGGTGGGTAGCCTGGCGACTTTACCTCAACTCCCTTCATGCCATGCCATGCCTGTTACCCACACTGTCCATAGTTTCCCTCCTTCCCAAGCCACGTAAGTTTTTTTGGGTTTCTTTTTTTGTCACAGTTATTGAGTTCTGTTTTTTGTCCATAGTCATGCCATAGTGCTAGTTTTTGTTGTATTTCCGCCCTCGTGCGCACCTTTTTTTTGCTTCCTTTTTGTAGTTTGTTAGTATAAGAAATAAATATGTACTCACATTCACCTCTTGCTCGTGGCAACTTTCCTTTGCAATCCGGAAAAACAAAGTCTAAGTACTGACAGCTGCCAGTTTTTCTAACATAAATACAAATGTACCGTCTTTCCATTTACAGTGGCACACCGTTAAAATCAACCGTAGATTTTACAGTCAAAAACTGGCAGTTCCATCAATAGAATTTTAACGCAAAAAACAGCAGTGGTTTTTTTAATATACAGTAATATGCTGGAAATAACAATGTAACATGTATTGTCATTTTTATTAATTTGATGGGTAGTTTGATGTAAGCTAAAAAAGTTTTATTTTTATTTAGAAAAAAAACATGTTTGTAAATTTTGATAATATACTGTAATGTTTGTTGCAATCATCAATCTTTGTTGCATTCCTTAAAATCCATTACACAGATAAAAACACAATACAAAACATTAAAAACAAAATAAAACATTAAAAACAAAACAATAAAACATAAAGCCCAATAATGGATACTATTAAAGTTTAAAAGGTATGCAATTTCAAGCAGCACAAAAAAAAATTCAATTACATTTAGTGAGAAAATATTAAGTACTTTATTGACATGTAATTGACCAGGTGTTTTCAGGCCAGATAAAATGATGTCGCGAGCCAGATCTGGCCCACTGGGCCTTGAGTCTGACAGTTGTGATAGAAAGCAACTTTTTGACCACAATTCGCCTGTCAAAAGTGGGGCAAGTTTGATGGTCATAAAAAGGCTTCAGGTTGTCAAAAACAATGAGTTAACTCATGTGATTAATAGCAGAAAAAGATCGCATTAATCATGTATAAACGCAGATTATGCACACAATTTATTTTGCACGCACAAACTCTTTTACATGGTTACATGTTATACTGTCAGTGATCATAAGTCAGTGCAAAGATGAGTAAGGAGACTAATGTGCTCTCTGGTAAATTTCACTTCAAAATACTCCCTGACTGGGCTTTAGATAAATCTGTTAACAGGTTTTGAGGAAATAAATTACGTGAATTCAAGTCAAACATTTAGAAAAAATTCCTGGATGACATTCTGGCGATAAAATAGTTTGTGTTCAAATATCGGGCTTTCATCTAAGTTGATTACAAAATATGCAAGTGAGCAATAACCTGTAATCAATCACCATGAATCCAAATCTGACTGTAAAAAATAGTTGACACCACTATAAATGCAATATTACAGTATTAAAAAAAAAAAAAAAAAAAAGCAATTAATATATATATATATATATATATATATATATATATATATATATATATATATATATATATAGGGCTGCAGATCTTTGGGTTTCCCACGATTCGGTTCAATATTGATTCTTGGGGTCACGATTCGATTCAAAATAAAACATTTTTTAATTCAACACTATTCTGGATTCAAAAACCTATTTTTTTTCCATATATAAAACGACTCTGTATTCATTCAATACATATGATTTCAGCAGGATCTACCCCAGTCTGCTGACATGCAAGCAGAGTAGTAGATTTTTGTAAAAAGGTTTTATAATTGTAAAGGACAATTTTTTTATAAACTGATAGCAATGATGTAAATTTGTTTTAACTATTAAACAAACCAAAAATATGACTCATTTTATCTTTGTGAAAACATTGGACACAGTGTGTTGTCCAGCTTATGAGATGCGATGCAAGTGTAAGCCACTGTGACACTATTGTTCTTTTTTAATTTTTTATAAATGTCTAATGATAATGTCAATGAGGGATTTTTAATCACTGCTATGCTGAAATTATAACTAATATTGATACTGTTGTTGATAATATTCATTTTTGTTTCACTACTTTTGGTTTGTTCTGTGTCGTGTTTGTGTCTTCTCTCAATTGCTCTGTTTATTGCATTTCTGAGTGTTGCTGGGTCAGGTTTGGCTTTGGAATTGGATTGCATTGTTATGGTATTGCTGTGTATTGTTTTGTTAGATTGATAAAAAAAATATGTATATATAATAATTGACTCATGGTGGCAGAGGGGTTAGTGCTTCTGCCTCACAATACGAAGTTCCTGCAGTCCTGGGTTCAAATCCTGGCTCAGGATCTTTCTGTGTGGAGTTTGCATGTTCTCCCCGTGAATGCGTGGGTTCCCTCCGGGTACTCCGGCTTCCTCCCACTTCCAAAGATATGCACCTGGGTATAGGTTGATTGGCAACACTAGTGAAGTGAATTATATTTATATAGCGCTTTTTCTCAAGTGACTCAAAGCGCTTTACATAGTGAAACTCAATATCTAAGTTACATTTAAACCAGTGTGGGTGGCACTGGGAGCAGGTGGGTAAAGTGTCTTTCCCAAGGACACAACGGCAGTAACTAGGATGGCACAAGTGGGAATCGAACCTGCAACCCTCAAGTTGCTGGCACGGCCACTCTACCAACCGAGCTATGCCGCCCCACTAAATTGGCCCTCGTGTGTGAATGTGAGTGTGAATGTTGTTTGTCTATCTGTGTTGGCCCTGTGATGAGGTGGCGACTTGTGCAGGGTGTACCCCGCCTTCCGCCCGATTGTAGCTGAGATAGGCGCCAGCGCCCCCTGCGATCCCAAAAGGGAATAAGCGGAAGAAAATGGATGGATGGATGGACTTTTTATAAATGAGAATCGATTCTGAATCGCACAACGTGAGAATCGCGATTTATATTCAAATCCATTTTTTCCCCACACCCCTAATATATATATGTATTATGTATGTATGTATGTATGTGTATGTATGTATGTATGTATGTGTATGTATGTGTGTGTCTTGATTGGATTATTCAGAGAATAGTGCTCGATACCGTGGTATCGAGCAAAAAAATCTCCTGATTAAGGGAACCCCTCATGAAACAGTTCTGTAGAGATGAAGTAGTCTAGTGATTTTTCCCACACCTACATATATATATATATATAT
>NC_084615.1:70893503-70946003 GCF_033978795.1 Nerophis ophidion | reverse complement strand
TGTTTTTCTCGGGAATTAATACTTCCTTCATTCGTTACCAAATTCACACTTTCTTTCTCTTTTATTACCATTCGCCACACAGCTAAATGTTACCCATGCCGCTACCTCTCTGCTCCGGGAGGGTGTATACGTATGTAAGAAGGTGCGCTTGTTTTATTGAGAAAGAGAGACAAGAGAGTGCTAAACACCTCTCGTGTAATGCCCGCAGCTAAAAGCTACTGCGTGAAAACGTATACTCAAATATCACGATACAGTAATTTTCTATATCCCACAGAGACAAACCCGCCATATATCGAGTATATCGATTTATCGCCCAGCCCTAATTAGAACACACACAAGCAGTTAGTTTCCGAAAGTAGGAACACATGTTGTTGCCAGAAGTCAGACGTGCGCTGCTATGGTAACGGAAATAAATGCGGCAAAGAATTAGTTCCGGCATTGATTAAAATTACCAAAATATGGTAAAAATTGAACATTTTACATATTATGAATGAACATGTCAGTTACTACTTTATATATAGACTTGCAGTGTGTATACAAAATGTTGGATTCTTTTGAAGTTGTCTTAGAGGGCTCTGAAGGCTACAACAGTGACTCCCATTAGCGGCATCCTCCAAGTATTTTTTATTATCTTTAAAATTATAATAATAAAAGGACGCATGGTCTTGTCTCTCACAATGATTGCGAATAATAGGCAACATTCAACAAAAAAATCAGTTCCCAGTGGCTCATTTTATTTTTCGAAGTTTTTTTCAAAATTTTACCCATCACGCAATATCCCGAAAAACGGCTTCAAAGTGCCTGATTTTAACCGTCGTTATATCCACCTGTCCATTATCCTGTGACATCACAGCGTGATCACACAGAAACAAACATAGCGGATAGCACAGAAAGGTACAGCGATATTAGCTCGGATTCAGACTCGGATTTCAGCGGCGTAAGCGATTCAACAGATTACGCATGTATTGAAACGGATGGTTGGAGTGTGGAGGCAGGTAGCCAAAACAAAATTGAAGAAGAAACTGAAGCTATTGAGCCATATCACGACAGACAGCGGCACGGGAGGAAGTGAGGTTGAATTCGGCGATCGCCTTCTAACCAACGATTGGTATGTGTTTGTTTGGCATTAAATGTGGGCTGGAGGGAAAGGCTGGATGCAAATATAGCTACAAATGAGGCATAATGATGCAATATGTACATACAGCTAGCCTAAATAACATGTTAGCATCGATTAGCTTGCAGTCATGCCGTGACCAAATATGTCTGATAAGCACACTCCACATAAGTCAATAACATCAACAAAACTCACCTTTGTGCAATCATGCACAACCTTATAAGTTTGGTGGACAAAATGAGACAGAAAAAGAAGTGGCATAAATCATATCCAGGGTATTTTACCTCGCTCGTCTCCGGGAAGAGACTGCCGTCATCCCTGAATAGCTCGCACTCGGGCAGATTCAGTGGTGGTCTATTTTCAAATATTGCAGATTTCGTTGACTTTATCTTTGGAAATGCATCTGGTTTGAGTGTCGCAGGATATCTGAAAAATAACAGCTGATTTGACTTGCTGCATTGAGAAAATGGCGGATTGCTTCATGTTGTGACGTCACGGGTGAAAGGTCATCGCTCGACAGGCTATCAATTGAAAGGCGTTTAAATTGCCAAATTCACCCATTTAGAGTTTGGAAATTGGTTAAAAATCAATTGGTCTTTTTTCTGCAACATAAAGGTATATATTGACGCTTACATAGGTCTGGTGATAATTTTCCCCTTTAAATAAATACTCGCCTTACCAAAAATTGACGCATTATTTCCCACGAGAACAACAAGAAAAAGAACAACATACAGATAACCAGTTATTTACAAGTTGCTATTACTTCCACATGGCAGTGGACATCACCACTATTAATACATAGTCTGTAAAGCCTAACCTTATGCTCCAATATTTAGCACAGAGAGAAATGCTGAAACATTGTCTGCTCAAAGAGTGCACTATCTGCTGGAGGGTGGGACAATTAAATGGAGTTTTTACAAAAATATATGGTAATGTGGGACAATCATTTAGTGTTCAGAAAATATATGAGTGAGATTACTGTTAAGTATGTGAAAGATACAGATCTAGTACAGATTGTCCCCTCACCACTTTGCGACTCCCCTACTGCGGTGTCTCAGATTTCAAAATATAATTAATTACATTGAGATTTGAGGACCCATAGACGTTTATGTTAAATAAATTAGAATGTGTTTTAGAGTGTATGATGTGTTTTAAGAGTATAAGAAGTATTTGAGTGAAAGATATGTGGAGGGCTTTTGTTAAATGCATATTGTATAAACTATATAACTAATTTCTTCCATACTTTGCGAAACGTAACACCTCCCCATAATTAAGGGAACATTTAGTATGTTTACAAATACAACAGAATGGCACATGAATACAGACTAAACTGTAGTGACAATTATTTGTATTGAAATCCACTTGCTACTATGTTATTTGCACCTCTCTAATTTTTGGTACTGCTTGCCTTGTAATATAATTTGCATTTCCAATGTGGTTTGACTAACTGCTGAGAAAAAGAATGATCATTGTGGGTGTTTGTCATTTTGCCTCTGAGCACCTTCCTAATGTGGGTGTCTACCTTACCTCTGTCATGCTGTCACTAAGTCATCTTGATAAAGTGCGAGATCACCGTGTCAGTAGAATAATAACATAAATATTCAGCTTGAGAAGTGCTAGCAAATAATTCAAGTGACAAAATTGATTCATTGCGCCGCCACGAGCTGTTCAAAAAACACAAGCACAAACTGCGACTGCCCATTGTTCCACATACAAATGGATCGGTTTAACATGAGATCTTTGTGTCTTGCAGTGCCCGGACTCGACCTGTAAGCAGGACCTGCTCGCCTACCTGGAGCGGATTGCCTTGTATTGCCACCAGCTCAACATTTGTAGCAAAGTCAAGGCTGAAGTTCAGAATCTGGGAGGAGAGCTGGTTGTCTCGGGGGTAGGTTCACCATCATTTTAATCACGGACACCGGGGAGGCATGTATAATTTAGTCTCTTCAAAGCGAGGCGGAAGAAGTGGAGTAGTTGAAAAAGGGCTGGTAAATGACGTATGAAATAAGCCTAACTGTTGTTGAAATGTTTTGACAACTCCTGAAGGGGACGGAATAAGTTGACAGCGTTGAAGTCTCAAAGGTAACAAGACTGAATCCTGGAAAGGAGTGGGAGAAGATGCAAAAACCGCAGAGGTTTTAAATCCTAAAAAGAGAGTTTCTAATGCTGGTTATGTCACGGAACACTTGTAAACAAAACTGTTGATAGGGAGCGCTGCTTGCTTGAGATCAGATTATATAATACGTTTGGGAAGTTCTCTCCGTACAGAAGTTCTAATGTAAATAGTTGTTAATTGCCTGGTAACAAAAATAATGTTTTTTTATGATTTAAAAAAAGCATATATTGCCCAAATGCCCATTTTCTTTTTCCAATCAGGGCCATGTTTACAGGCCCGTTAAAGCATTAATTAGCCACTTGCCAGTCAATGTGATTGTAATAGCACGCTCTGGGTGCATGAAATAATGAATTCCTCCCCCCTGTTCCGCAGGGCTAAGAAGACCGAGCTTTCAACACTTAGCATAAGTGTCACCAGCGTCTCCAGGCTTTTAAATTGCTGAGGTTGAATTAGACTGACCTTTTTTGAATTCCTGCATATGTTTATATGTCAAAACGTGGAAAGGTTGTTGATTATTGGACACAAACAAAGACGCCTTTGTTTTCACAGGCTAAACATTTTGTCTGCTCTTTTCCTCTCTCACGTGAACAGTTGGACAGCGCTATGTCCCTCATTCAGGCGGCAAAGAATCTGATGAACACAGTGGTGTCCACCGTGAAAGCGTCCTACGTCGCCTCCACCAAATACCACAAGAACAAAGGAATGGAGGCTCTCAATATGCCCGCCATTTCGTGGAGGATGAAGGCACCTGAGAAGAAGCCCCTGGTGAAGAGGGAGAAGCAGGATGACGGCCAAACAAACCGGGTCAAGAGATCTTCTCAAAAGAAGCACATCAACCCCGTGCAGGCTCTGAGCGAGTTCAAAGCTATGGATAGCATCTAAATCCTCCCTTTTGTTTATATAGAGATCAAGCTTTGCATTTTGTCTAAAAGAGCTTTTAAAGTATTTTTGAAGATCTTTTCATAGGTGGTGTGTGTGTGCAGGAGTGAGTGAGTGATCGATCTCAAGTTCATCAGATCTGGTTTGCTTGATGCCGTCTCCTGTGGAAAGTAGAGAAGCATCAGGCACAGGCATTTTTCCTTTATTTTTTCCACTTTTATTCTGTCATGTTAATGGTAGAAAATTAGATTTATACATATGAATTCATGTGATCGTTTTTTGTATTTTTGTCTAACCTACTCTGCTGAGGTATATATATTTTTTTCCTCCCGGGATGTCGGACTATGACCAAGTAACATCAGCACTACAAATAGAGACTATGCAAACTGCCTTATCGCAACCATGTTTGAAACACGTATGGCTAAGTGAGATATGAATATGTTTTGGACCAGCTGTGACAAACCAAAGTTAGTATATATATTTGTATTCGCTCACATCTGGCTATACCACCCACGCTGTATTTTACCACTCAGCCTTTATTTTGGCCATAGAAACGATACGTGTACTATAATGGCGCATAGGTGAAGTCCAACCGGGTGTCGTTTATTTACTGTCATGGAGACCAACCTCCACAACTGAAGAATGGGTCCAAATGGAGGGATCATTCTTTTTTCTCCTCTCAGCCTAGGAGGCAGGTGTGGAAAGAAAGAAATGGGTTTCTTCCCTTCGTCCTTCTGCTTAGACATTACTCCACCTTCTACATCATTGAAGCTTTAAACGTGTCATTAGACATAACAGTAAAATGATGTGCTTTTGGAAATCTTCCTGTTTGGTTCTGTGCCCGTTTGACACTAGTAAAACAATCCCATACGGGCATTTATGTACTGACTACAAGTAAATACTACATTTTCTTCGCTGCACAACCATTTTGCTAATGTTTTTTTTGTTTTGTTTTTCCCCCATTACTGTGTTTTGTGTTTGGAAAATATATGAGTAATCAACTTTGCTGTGGATTTTTTTTTTTTTTTTTTTTTTTGCTCTTGATAGCTAGCCCGTTAGCGCACACTGTTCCGAAATCATGTGCCTGCTTTCTATCTCAATAAATAAACGATTGAATATAGCCCATCCTCCCCAAGCGCTCTTTCCTAGTACACTCAAGGATGCTGTGCTGCAGCAACACACAAAATAATGTGTTTCATGATTGCCAGACCCCACCGATGATTACTCTCCGAGCGTAACGCAGGGCCCGTGCAAAAAGAACGTTCTCTTGCCAATTGCATAATATTGTCTCACCTTCCACATGATTTGAGATTGTATAATAAAGGTCCTCCGGGGAAAAATGTTATTAGATGGCTGGCCATAGGTCACTACTTTTCTTGTGAGCGATTGCAAGTCAAAGCTAAGTTTTACGGCTTAAACATACTAATGATCACCATTACATCATCTCAATTTAGGGATTACCTCAAGTTAAATTCACCCTTGAAGATTATATTAAAGGTGGGAATCTTTGGGCAACTCATTGAATTTGAGTCCGATTCTTGGGGTGACGATTCTTAATCTTATTTTGTACATAAATTATAATATAACCTTTACATAACAGGTTACGGTAATGTTAATGGATTGTACTCGTATGCACTTTGACACTGTTTCCACATTCACACACTGATGGCGGTTTTAAGTTACAAACGCTCTTCTTGGCTGGTGACGTCCGACTTTTACATGCAGTGTTGGCTATAAAATGGCAATTTTTTAAAAATATTTTTTAAATTAAAGTTAAAGTACCAATGTTTTTCACGCACACACTTGGTGTGGCGAAATTATTTTCTGCATTTGACCCATCGCCCTTGATCACCCCCTAGGAGGTGAGGGGAGCAGTGAGCAGTAGGGGTGGCCGCGCCAGGAAATCTTTTTTGGTGATTTAAAGGCCTACTGAAATGAAATTGTCTTATTTAAACGGGGATAGCAGGTCCATTCTATGTGTCATACTTGATCATTTCGTGATATTGCCATGTTTTTGCTGAAAGGATTTAGTAGAGAACATCAACGATAAAGTTCACAACTTTTGGTCACTAATAAAAAAGCCTTGCGTGTACCTGAAGTAGCAGACGATGTGCGCGTGATGTCACTGGTTGTGGAGCTCCTCACATCCTCACATTGTTCATAATCATAGCCACCAGCAGCAAGAGCGATTTGGACCGAGAAAGTAACAATTTTCCCATTAATTTGAGCGAGGATGAAAGATTCATGGATGAGGATAGTGAGAGTGAAGGACTAGAAGAAAAAAAAAAGACGAGGGCAGTGGGAGTGATTCAGATGTTATTAGACACATTTACTAGGGTAATTCTGGAAAATCCCTTATCTGCTTATTGTGTTGCTAGTGTTTTAGTGAGATTATATAGTCATAACTGAAAGCCGGAGGGGTGTGGTGATTGCCAGTGTCTCTAAGGGAAGCCATGGAAAAGCCAAGAAAGTCGCAGCTGCCTCTGACAGCTGCAGGAAGAACGGCACAAGCTCCGCTCATGTTTATGGTAAGAGCCGACTTATTACCACAATTTTCTCATCCAAAAACTTGCTAGTTCACATGTGGTAGAGAATCATGTTCGCTTGACCCCTCTGTTCCATATTAAAGCTTCAGAACAATCAAAGAAACACTGGGTGTGTTTTGGATGCTAAAGGCACCTGCAACACACCGCTTTCCACCAACAGCATTCTTCTTTATAGTCTCCATTATTAATTGAACACATTGCAAAAGATTCAGCAACACAGATGTCCAGAATACTGTGTAATTATGCGATTAACTTTTTGCAACTTAACGCCAAAAAAACGGAAATGCTGATTATCGGTCCTGCTCGACACCGACTTCTATTTAATAATACAACTTTAACATTTGACAACCAAATAATAAAACAAGGTGACTCGGTAAAAAATCTGGGTATTATCTTCGACCCAACTCTCTCCTTTGAGTCACACATTAAAAACGTTACTAAAACGGCCTTCTTTCATCTCCGTAATATCGCTAAAATTCGCTCCATTTTGTCCACTAAAGACACTGAGATCATTATCCATGCGTTTGTTACGTCTCGTCTTGATTACTGTAACGTATTATTTTCGGGTCTCCCCTTGTCTAGCATTAAAAGATTACAGTTGGTACAAAATGCGGCTGCTAGACTTTTGACAAGAACAAGAAAGTTTGATCACATTACGCCTGTACTGGCTCACCTGCACTGGCTTCCTGTGCACTTAAGATGTGACTTTAAGGTTTTACTACTTACGTATAAAATACTACACGGTCTAGCTCCATCCTATCTTGCCGATTGTATTGTACCATATGTCCCGGCAAGAAATCTGCGTTCAACGGACTCCGGCTTATTAGTGATTCCCAAAGCCCAAAACAAGTCTGCAGGCTATAGAGCGTTTTCCGTTCGGGCTCCAGTACTCTGGAATGCCCTCCCGGTAAAAGTTCGAGATGCCACCTCAGTAGAAGCATTTAAGTCTCACCTTAAAACTCATTTGTATACTCTAGCCTTTAAATAGACCTCCTTTTTAGACCAGTTGATCTGCCGCTTCTTTTCTTTCTCCTATGTCCCCCCCTCCCTTGTGGAGGGGGTCCGGTCCGATGACCATGGATGAAGTACTGGCTGTCCAGAGTCGAGACCCAGGATGGACCGCTCGTCGGGACCCAGGATGGACCGCTCGCCTGTATCGGTTGGGGACATCTCTACGCTGCTGATCCGCCTCCGCTTGAGATGGTTTCCTATGGACGGGACTCTCGCTGCTGAGTTGGATCCGCTTTGAACTGAACTCTCGCGGCTGTGTTGGAGCCACTATCGATTGAACTTTCACAGTATCATGTTAGACCCGCTCGACATCCATTGCTTTCGGTCCCCTAGAGGGGGGGGGGGGGTTGCCCACATCTGAGGTCCTCTCCAAGGTTTCTCATAGTCAGCATTGTCACTGGCGTCCCACTGGATGTGAATTCTCCCTGCCCACTGGGTGTGAGTTTTCCTTGCCCTTTTGTGGGTTCTTCCGAGGATGTTGTAGTCGTAATGATTTGTGCAGTCCTTTGAGACATTTGTGATTTGGGGCTATATAAATAAACATTGATTGATTGGTTGATTGATTGATTAAATTGGACGACTTTTAGTTGTGAGTGGTGCTGGGATAAAATGTCCGCTGAAACCAATAACGTCACAAGCACGTTTTCAACAGGACACTTAGCGGGAAATTTAAAATTGCAATTTTAGTAAACTAAAAAGGCCGTATTGACATGTGTTGCAATGTTAATATTTCATCATTGACATATAAACTATCAGACTGCGTGGTCGGTTGTAGTGGGTTTCAGTAGGCCTTTAACCCCCAATTCCAACCCTTGATGCTGAGTGCCAAGCAGGAAGGTAATGGCTCCTGTTTTTATAGTATTAGGTGTGACTCGGCCGAGGTTTTACTAAAATTGAATAAACATGTTATTCAAACATATAATGTTATCTAACAAATTAAAATACAGCCCAACTCCCAGTTTGACCATTCTTCGGACATACATTTGGAGAAGAAAGCAATACAATACTAAAAAAGTGGAAAAACTAAAATGTATAAAAGAATCAGCATGGATTTTAATATCAATAGTAGTTAAATGTTATCAATAGAAAAATATTCTTAAACAAATTATATATATTTTTTACAGAGCCCCTAAAGGGAGATGGCGGAATTTTTTTGGATATCTGAAAAAATAATTTCCCTATGTCCCTTTTGTTTCTTGTGCTTACCGGAAAACATCTCGAGCGCACGAGAAACGTTTGCAGACACACGAGATGCATATCTAAAAAAAATAATTTCCCCCATGTCCCTTTGGGGCAGGGGTCGGCAACCCAAAATGTTGAAAGAGCCATATTGGACCAAAAATACAAAAACAAATCTGTTTGGAGCCGCAAAAAATTAAAAGCCATTTTGCATACAGATAGTGTGTTATGAGATTTAAATTGAATTAAGAGGACTTAAAGGAAACTAAATGAGCTCAAATATAGCTACAAATGTGTAGCTATATATGTACATATGTACATACAGCTAGCCTAAATAGCATGTTAGCACAGATTAGCTTGCAGTCATGCAGTGACCAAATATGTCTGATTAGCACTCCACACAAGTCAATAACATCAACAAAACTCACCTTCGTGCATTCATGCACAACATAAGTTTGGTGGACAAAATGAGACGGAAAAAGAAGTGGCATAAAACACGTCTTAGAAAATCGGAGAAAGTTATACATGTAAACCAGGGGCGCCCACACTTTTTCTGCAGGCGAGCTACTTTTCAATTGATCAACTCGAGGGCATCTACCTCATTTATATATATCATTTATATTTATTTATTTATGAAAGAGACATTTTTGTAAACAAGTTAAATGTGTTTAATGATAATACAAGCATGTGTAACACATATAGATGTCTTTCTTTCACGAAGACAAGAATATAAGTTGGTGTATTACCTGATTCTGATGACTTGCATTGATTGGAATCAGACAGTAATGATGATAAAGCCCACATTTTCAAATGGAGGAGAAAAAAAGTTGTCCTTTCTGTACAATACCACATGAAAGTGGTTGGTTTTTGGCATCTAATTCATCCAGCTTCCATACACTTTACAAGAAAAACATTGGCGGCAAATTCCGTAGCTTGCTTGATTGACATTCACGGCACCCGAGGGTCTTGTGAGATGACGCTGGCTGCTGCCAGTTCATTATTATGAAAAAATGACAGAGTGGAAGGCGAGAAACACTTTTTATTTCAACAGACTTTCGCGCCGTCCCTTCCGTCAAAACTCTAAAGGCCGACTGCACATTTCCTATCTTCACAATAAAAGCCCTGCTTCATACTGCCTGCGCTAACAAAATAAGAGTCTCGGAAAGCTGGCGTGCACAAGTGATGTGCACGCCAGCTTTCTGAGGGATCGCTTGTGCACGCCAGCTTTCCGAGACTCTGTATATATATATATATATATATATATATATATATATATATATATATATATATATATATATAGAGAGAGAGAGAGAGAGAGAGAGAGAGATTTATTTATCAAAGGTAAATTGAGCAAATTGGCTATTTCTGGCAATTTATTTGAGTGTGTATCAAACTGGTAGCCCTTCGCCTTAATCAGTACCCAAGAAGTAGCTCTTGGTTTCCAAAACGTTGGAATGTCCGAATCACAGGTGTATAAAATCAAGCACTTAGGCATGGAGATTGTTTCTACAAACATTTGTGAAAGAATGGGCCGCTCTCAGTGATTTCCAGCATGGAACTGTCATAAGATTCCACCAGTGCAACAAATCCAGTCATGAAATGTCCTAATTTTCCTTTTACTATTTACACAAAAGACCTATTCCTCTTAAATATTGTTGACAAATCTGTCAAACCTGTGTTCATGAGCATTTCTTCTTTGCCAAGATAATCCATCCCACCGCACAGGTGTGGCATATCAAGATGCTGATTGAACAGCATGATTCCTGCACAGGTGCGCACTATAAAAGGCCGTTCTAAAAAATGTGCAGTTTTATCACACGGCACAGGTTTTGAGGGAACAGTTTTAGATCTTTGGGGTGAGTATTCATATGTTTGTATCAATTCTTATGTTTGTATCAATTCTTTTTTATATACATAAAAATATGTTATTCTTTCTCATGTGTGTACTTTTTCCTAATTGTTAAAACACTGTTGTGCTCCATTTTTGTTTTTGAGGGGAAATTCACAACACTCATGTCATATTTTTTGTACATCTAAAACACTTTCTTGTGTTCTACATAACATGTGGTGTTGGTTCTGCAGCTTTTAAAACGGTGCGGCTAATTTATGGATTTTTATTGGCCGATGGCCGTAATGTTTAATAATCATCAAATGGTTTTCATATACCGACAGATGCACTTAAAAGGTGTGTTATTGTTTGGGCTATGGCGCCATTTGTTGGACGAGTTTGCTCACTGCTGTTGCCAGCTAGCGATTAGCGCACTAGTTACCGGCCAGATATTAGATCACTAGTTGTCAGCTAGTGATTTGCATGCCAGTTGCCAGCCAGAAATGAGGTCACTAGTTGTTAGCTAGCGATTAGCATTTCAGCTAGTGATCAGTGCACAAGTTGCCAGCTAGCGATTAGTCCACTAGTTGTCAGCTAGCAATTAGTTTGTTAGTAATTAGCATGTTAGTTGCCAGCTAGTGATTAGCCCAGTAGTTGCCAGCAAATAATTAGCACACTAGTTTTCAGCCGGCGATTGACATGCTAGTTGCCAGCAAGCGATTAGAGCACAAGTTGCATGCTAGTGATCAGTGCACTAGTTGCCAACTAGCGATTAGAGCACCAGTTACCGGGATGGATATTATATTACTAGTTGTCAGCTAGCGGTTAGCATGCAGCAATCAATTAGTGCACTAGTTACCAGCCAGAAATTAGATCACTAGTTGTCAGCTAGCGATTAGCATTTCAGCTAGTGATCAGTGCACAAGTTGCAAGCAACCGATTAGTCCACTAGTTGTCAGCTAGCAATTAGTTTGTTAGTAATCACCATGTTAGTTGCCAGCTAATGATTAGCCCAGTAGTTGCCAGTAAACAATTAGCGCACTAGTTTTCAGCTGGCGATTGACATGCTAGTTGCCAGCAAGCGATTAGCGCACAAGTTGTCAGCGAGCAATTAGTTTGTTAGTAATTAGCATGCTTGTTGCCAGCTGGTGATTAGCCCAATAGTTGCCAGCAAGCGATTAGCGCACTCGTTTTCAGCTGGTGATTGACGTGCCAGTTGCCAGCAAGCGATTAGCGCACACGTTGCATGCTAGTGATCAGTGCACTAGTTGCCAACTAGCGATTAGAGCACTAGTTACCGGGCTGGAAATTATATTACTAGTTGTCAGCTAGCGATTAGCATGCAGCAATCAATTAGTGCACTAGTTACCAGCCAGAGATTAGATCACTGGTTGTCAGCTAGAAATTAGCATGCCAGCTAGTGATCAGCGCACGAGTTGCAAGCAAGCATTTAGCACACTAGTTGCTGTCTAGCGATTATTTTGTTAGCAATTAGCACGCTAGTTGCCAGCTTGTGATTAGCCCAGTAATTGCCAGCAAGTGATTAGCTCACAAGTTGCATGCTACTGATCAGTGCAGTAGTTGCCAGCTAGCGATTAGTGCACCAGCTACCGGCAGGATATTATATTACTAGTTGTCAGCTAGCGATTAGTATGCCAGCGAGTGTTTAGTGCACTAGTTACCAGCCAGAGATCAGCTCACTTGTTGTCAGCTAACGATTAGCATGTCACTCGTGATCAGTGAACACGTTGCAAGCAATTAGCACACTAGTTGCCAGCTAGCGATTAGTCAACTAGTTGTCAGCGAGCAATTAGTTTGTTAGTAATCACCATGTTAGTTGCCAGCTAGTGATTAGCCCAGTAGTTGCCAGTAAACAATTAGCGCACTAGTTTTCAGCTGGCGATTGACATGCTAGTTGCCAGCAAGCGATTAGCGCACAAGTTGCATGCTAGTGATCAGTGCACTAGTTGCCAACTAGCGATTAGAGCACTAGTTACCGGGCTGGATATTATATTACTAGTTGTCAGCTAGCGATTAGCATGCATCAATCAATTAGTGCACTAGTTACCAGCCAGAGATTAGATCACTAGTTGTCAGCTAGAAATTAGCATGCCAGCATTTAGCACACTAGTTCCTATCTAGCGATTATTTTGTTAGCAATTAGCATGCTAGTTGCCAGCTAGTGATTAGCCCAGTAATTGCCAGCAAGTGATTAGCTCACAAGTTGCATGCTATCGATCAGTGCAGTAGTTGCCATCTAGCGATTAGTGCACCAGTTACCGGCAGGATATTATATTACTAGTTGTCAGCTAGCGATTAGTATGCCAGCGAGTGTTTTGTGCGCTAGTTACCAGCCAGAGATCAGCTCACTTGTTGTCAGCTAAGGATTAGCATGTCACTCGTGATCAGTGAACACGTTGCAAGCAATTAGCACACTAGTTGCCAGCTAGCGATTAGTCCACTAGTTGTCAGCGAGCAATTAGTTTGTTAGTAATTAGCATGCTAGTTGCCAGCTAGTGATTAGCCCAGTAGTTGCCAGCAAGTGATTAGCTCACAAGTTGTATGCTAGTGATCAGTGCACTAGTTGCCAACTAGCGATTAGAGCACTAGTTACCGGGCTGGATATTATATTACTAGTTGTCAGCTAGTGATTAGCATGCAGCAATCAATTAGTGCACTAGTTACCAGCCAGAGATTAGATCACTAGTTGTCAGCTAGAAATTAGCATGCCAGCATTTAACCACACTAGTTCCTATCTAGCGATTATTTTGTTAGCAATTAGCATGCTAGTTGCCAGCTAGTGATTAGCCCAGTAATTGCCAGCAAGTGATTAGCTCACAAGTTGCATGCTACCGATCAGTGCAGTAGTTGCCAGCTAGCGATTAGTGCACCAGTTACCGGCAGGATATTATTTTACTAGTTGCCAGCTAGCGATTAGTGCACCAGTTACCGGCAGGATATTATATTACTAGTTGTCAGCTAGCGATTAGTATGCCAGCGAGTGTTTAGTGCACTAGTTACCAGCCAAAGATCAGCTCACTTGTTGTCAGCTAACGATTAGCATGTCACTCGTGATCAGTGCACACGTTGCAAGCAAATAGCACACTAGTTGCCAGCTAGCGATTAGTCCACTAGTTGTCAGCGAGCAATTAGTTTGTTAGTAATTAGCATGCTTGTTGCCAGCTAGTGATTAGCCCAATAGTTGCCAGCAAGCGATTAGCGCACTAGTTTTCAGCTGGTGATTGACGTGCCAGTTGCCAGCAAGTAATTAGCGCACTAGTTGCCTTCTAGCGATTAGAGCATTAGTTGTCAGCTAGCAACTAGGACACAAGTTGCCTACAAGCGATTATCGCACTAGTTTTCAGCCAGCGGTTAGCACACTAGTTACAGGCTAGAAAATACCACTGTAGTTGCCAGTGTGATACACCTAAATGCGAGGCCATTAAGTTTGCTCAGTGCAGGTGCTGCGGGTTGACAATGTACTTCTTGTTTTTTGCCGGAAGTATAGGCGTCCACAGCTTTTCTGCTCGAAAATATTCTTCATTCATTACTCCAAGCAACATTTCTAAGTTTCACAATATATCTTAAACAATTCATACTTACTAAACCGTGGTTTCATGCGTATTCGTACGTGCTATGCAATCAAGCTGGCGTTGTTAGCATGAGCTAATATGCTAACACGTTTACGAGTGTCTTTGTTGGTGTTACTAACTTTTAACGGCATTCTTTTTTTTGTACTGTTTCAGTTTCGTAAATTCACCAAAACATCCCCGGTGTTTTGTTTAGCTGACTGGAGAGCTGGCCTCGGCAGCTAGTGGGTCCATGACGATGACTTCTGCTTTGTTCGATCCGCCGTTTTACTGCCGTGCAACAGGCAGAGTTTGGAAACAGTTAAGGTATGTAAATAAACATTTGCAAAATCTTTCTGGGGTTTATAGTCTGGTGCGGCCAATATATGTATGTATTCTAAAATGTTGGTGGATGCTGCCTGATTACCGGTGCTTTCCGTAGCTCGGAAAATTTAGTATTTTTTTTTAAATTTATGGTTAATGCACCAAAAACTTACACACATTTTTCTCTTTTCTTTATTGACGCATTTACAGTATTGCGCTGAAGTTTGAGGGCACACCTACAGATTTTTTAAAGCTCCAGAAAAAGGCAATTAGAATTATACATCATGCCATACTTGCCAACCTTGAGACCTCCGATTTCGGGTGATGGGGGGGCGTGGTTAAGAGGGGAGGAGTATATTTACAGCTACAAAAATGCAGATTGGATTTTAACCTATTTAAAACGTGACATCAAAAATATATATTTATTGTGAGAAATCATTAAGATGATCAGTGGTTCCACAAAGATAAATATTATTAATAATAACATAGAGTTAAAGGTACATTGAGCAAAGTGGCTATTTCTGGCAATTTATTTAAGTGTGTATCAAACTGGTAGCCCTTCGCATTGATTAGTATACCCAAGAAGTAGCTCTTGGTTTAAAAACGGTTGGTGACCCCTGCCGTAGGTGTTACTGTCACATATGCATGTACAGTAGATGGTAGTATCGTCCTGTTTAAGAGTGTCACAACATTGCTGTTTACGGCAGACAAACTGATTTACGGTAGACGAAAACGTGACTGCTGTTGTTGTGTGTTGTTACTGCGCTGGGAGGATGTTAATGAGACTGCCTAACAATAAGAGTTTATACCAAAAAAGTTCTAGTTTGGTTTCATCTGACGACATGACATTCTCCCAATCCTCTGTTGTATCATCCATGTATCCATTTTGGTATGAATTCAACTCGTCATGTTTTGGAGGAAGAAGAATACTGAGTTGCATCCAAAGAACACCATACCTACTGTGAAGCATGGGGGTGGAAACATCATGCTTTGGGGATGTTTTTCTGCTAAGGGAACAGGACGATTGATCCGTGTTAAGGAAAGAATGAATCGGCCATGTATCGTGAGATTTTGAGCCAAAACCTCCTTCCATCAGTGGGAGCTTTGAATGGTTGACCAAATACTTATTTCCCACCATAATTTACAAAATATCCATCCATCTTCTTCCGCTTATCCGAGGTCGGGTCGCGGGGGCAACAGCCTAAGCAGGGAAACCCAGACTTCCCTCTCCCCAACCACTTCGTCTAGCTCTTCCCGGGGGATCCCGAGGCGTTCCCAGGCCAGCCGGGAGACATAGTCTTCCCAACGTGTCCTGGGTCTTCCCCGTGGCCTCCTACCGGTTGGACGTGCTCTAAACACCACCCTAGGGAGGCGTTCGGGTGGCATCCTGACCAGATGCCCGAACCACCTCATCTGGCTCCTCTCGATGTGAAGGAGCAGCGGCTTTACTTTGAGTTCCTCCCGGATGGCAGAGCTTCTCACCCTATCTCTAAGGGAGAGCCCCGCCACACGGCGGAGGAAACTCATTTCGGCCGCTTGTACCCGTGATCTTATCCTTTCGGTCATGACCCAAAGCTCATGACCATAGGTGAGGATGGGAACGTAGATCGACCGGTAAATTGAGAGCTTTGCCTTCCGGCTCAGCTCCTTCTTCCCCACAACGGATCGGTACAAAGTCCGCATTACTGAAGACGCCACACCGATCCGCCTGTCGATCTCACGATCTACTCTTCCCTCACTCGTGAACAAGACTCCTAGGTACTTGAACTCCTCCACTTGGGGCAGGGTCTCCTCCCCAACCCGGAGATGGCACTCCACCCTTTTCCGGGCGAGAACCATGGACTCGGACTTGGAGGTGCTGATTCTCATTCCGGTCGCTTCACACTCGGCTGCGAACCGATCCAGTGAGAGCTGAAGATCCCGGTCAGATGAAGCCATCAGGACCACATCATCTGCAAAAAGCAGAGACCTAATCCTGCGCTCACCAAAAACCGGAACCCCTCAACGCCTTGACTGCGCCTAGAAATTCTGTCCATAAAAGTTATGAACAGAATCGGTGACAAAGGACAGCCTTGGCGGAGTCCAACCCTCACTGGAAACGTGTTCGACTTACTGCCGGCAATGCGGACCAAGCTCTGGCACTGATCATACAGGGAGCGGACCGCCACAATAAGACAGTCCGATACCCCATACTCTCTGAGCACTCCCCACAGGACTTCCCGAGGGACACGGTCCAATGCCTTCTCCAAGTCCACAAAGCACATGTAGACAAAATAAATCTTTAAAATTCCTACAATGTGAATTCCTGAATTTTTTTTCCACATTCTGTCTCTCACAGTTGAAGTGTACCTATGATGAAAATTACAGACCTCTGTCATCATTTTAAGTGGGAGAACTTGCACAATCGGTGGCTGACTAAATACTTTTTTTGCCCCACTGTATATGTCTGCCGGATATAAATCCATTCATTCATTAAATTAATTCATTCATACTTTCACACTGAACCTATCCAGCTGACTATCAACAGCGAGCTTGCAAGGCGTGGTAATTAGCGGAACCGCGGCCTGCTTGACCTTTCAGCTGAACACTTCCTGCAGCCGCTCTAATATCTGTCGCTTGTGTAACGTGTGCGTGTGAGTGTGTGTGTGCTTCTTTTATCCAGGTGTGAATGACTAGGATGTTGCAGTGAGCTGATTACGTGTCGGAGTTGAAATGATGAAGCGCCACCTTCTAATCCACAGTTCGTAGATTTTGCCGGAACATGTTATTCACGTAAAATGTTCTTAAAACTAATCCCGACCTCGACACCACTTGAAGTGAATCGGTAGGTGTTGGCGAGAATTCCAGACTTAATACGTCATTAGCATGCGCTGTACATCGGAGTGCCATTTCAGCTCGGATCCGGCGTTAACGTGGACGTCTGGCGTCTCTAAATGGCTCATTCGGTGTCACTCATTTCCATTTTCCCCGGAATGTGATTCTAAAACGGAAACCTGCACCTAATGAGTAAAAAAAAAAAGAAAGGATAAATCTGACTGCAGAGTAATATTATTCAGTGTGGTTGGGAATGATTTAGTGTCTGAGGGAGGTCTGTGTGCTGTACACACACACACACACACACACACACACACACATTCTGGCTTCCACCTGTTCGACCTGCTACCATCGGGCAGGTGCATCAGACCCAGAACAAAACAGGCTCAGAGACAGCTTCTTTCCCAGAGCTGTGTCCATGTTGAACTCTAACTTATAATAATAATAATAATAATACACCCTTATACAATATCCTACCCTAATACCCTACTGTGCAATACTACCCTTCGAGTGCAATATATTCGACACTGATTGTTATTTATTTCTTCTTGTCTTGTTCTGTACATAGTACAGTATTTTGTATTTCTATAGCGTTTTGTATATTGTACAGGATTGCTTATTATCTTTATTCAATCAATGTTTACTTATATAGCCCTAAATCACTAGTGTCTCAAAGGGCTGCACAAACCACTACGACATCCTCGGTAGGCCCACATAAGGGCAAGGAAAACTCACACCCAGTGGGACGTCGGTGACAATGATGACTATGAGAACCTTGGAGAGGAGGAAAGCAATGGATGTCGAGCGGGTCTAACATGATACTGTGAAAGTTCAATCCATAATGGATCCAACACAGTCGCGAGAGTCCAGTCCGAAGCGGATCCAACACAGCAGCGAGAGTCCCGTTCACAGCGGAGCCAGCAGGAAACCATCCCAAGCGGAGGCGGATCAGCAGCGCAGAGATGTCCCCAGCCGATACACAGGCGAGCAGTACATGGCCACCGGATCGGACCGGACCCCCTCCACACGGGGGAGTGGGACATAGGAGAAAAAGAAAAGAAACGGCAGATCAACTGGTCGAAAAAGGGAGTCTATTTAAAGGCTAGAGTATACAAATGAGTTTTAAGGTGAGACTTAAATGCTTCTACTGAGTTGGCATCTCGAACTGTTACCGGGAGGGCATTCCAGAGTACTGGAGCCCGAAATGAAAACGCTCTATAGCCCGCAGACTTTTTTTGGGCTTTGGGAATCACTAATAAGCCGGAGTCCTTTGAACGCAGATTTCTTGCCGGGACATATGGTACAATACAATCGGCAAGATAGGATGGAGCTAGACCGTGTAGTATTTTATACATAAGTATAATAGTCTGTTTATTTTAATTGTTAGTTTTTCCTTTATTACTTCTTGTGCCCATATTTGTTCCCACTCCCGTATTTTAAGTTGGAGTCCTTAAAGGCCTACTGAAATGAGATTTTCTTATTAAAACGGGGATAGCAGGTCCATTCTATGTGTCATACTTGATCATTTCGCGATATTTCCATATTTTTGCTGAAAGGATTTAGTAGAGAACATCAACGATAAAGTTTGCAACTTTTGGTCGCTAATAAAAAAGCCTTGCCTGTACCGGAAGTAGAAGCCGATGTGCGTGTGATGTCACCGGTTGTAGGGCTCCTCACATCCTCACATTGTTTACAATCATAGCCAGCAGCAGCTAGAACTATTCGAACCGAGAAAGCGATGATTTCCCTGTAAATTTGAGCAAGGATGAAAGATTTGTGGATGAGGAAATTTAGAGTGAAGCACAAAAAAAGGAAAGGCGACGGCTAAAGGAGGCCGCAGTGGGAGAGTTTCAGATGTAATTAGACACATTTACTAGGATAATTCTGGAAAATCCCTTATTTACTTATTGTGTTAATGGTATTTTAGTGAGATTATGAAGTCATACCTGAAAGTCTGATGGCTGCGGTGAACGCCAGTGTCTCTGAGACAAGCCGAGGAGCCAAAATCACAGCTGCCTTTTTGAGCTGGAGGATGAGGTCGCGTAATCCACTCAAGTCTCCGGTAAGAGCCGACTTAATATCACAATTTTCCTATCCAAAAACTTGCTGGTTGACGTAGAGAAACATGTTCGCTTGACCGCTCTGTGTTAAAGCTTCACAACAAACAAAGAAACACCGGCTGTGTTTCGGTGCTAAAGGCAGCTGCAATCCACCGCTTTCCACCAACAGCATTCTTCTTTATAGTCTCCATTATTAATTGAAAAAATTGCAAAAGATTCAGCAACACAGATGTCCAAATTACTGTTTAATTATGTGATGAAAAGAGACGACTTTTAGCCGTAAGTGGTGCTAATATGTCCCCTCCAACCAATAACGTCACAAACACACATCATCATTCCGCGACGTTTTCAACAGGAAACTCCGCGGGAAATTTAAAATTGTAATTTAGTAAACTAAAAAGGCCGTATTGGCATGTGTTGCAATGTTAATATTTCATCATTGATATATAAACTATCAGACTGCGTGGTCGCTAGTAGTGGGTTTCAGTAGGCCTTTATTTTGTAAATTGAATGACAAAGTCTATTCTATTCGTCATGTATTTTTGATCATGTCTTGTTTGACCTTTGGACTCTTTAAGTTCCTGTTTTTTTTCACTTCCTTATTTTGTCGACATGGTTAATCATTGTTTTCACCTGTCTCTGATTAGTGCTCGCCCGCTCACCTGCTTCCTGAGCACTAATCAGAGGCAGCTTCTGTCACGATGGGGGGATGTCGCCGCTTGCTGCGGACGGACTACTCATGACATGGCGTGCAGGTATAAACATTTAATCTTCACCAAAAAAAGAGGAACCATCTAAAAGGCGCACAAGGCGAAAACACAACTTAGACCTATCTATGGACAACAAACAAAAATCGTTAACAATGTCATGAATAAACAAAAACGTACTTGGCATGGCATGAAACTATGGCAAGGCATGAAACAAGTCAGCACAGAGCAGGAAAAGAACACAATGACGCCAGCGTGACTGACTGGCAAAGACGAGCTTAAATACTGCCTCTGATTAGTGGTCGGGAAGAGGGTTACCGGGAGAGCACTAATCAGAGACAGGTGAACACAATGATGAACCATGGCGACAAAACAAGGGAGTGAAAAAAAACAAGAACTTAAAGAGTCCAAAGCTCAATAGAACATAGCCAAACAAGACATGATCAAAAAGACATGACAGTATTCTATATGTTACCTTCTTGACACCTCCGAAAAATGACTACCTCTTTAGGACCACCCGACATACAGATTTATATTTACAACATTAATAATATATACATATTATGCAAATATAAAAATAGGTAAGCTTTTAGTTATTTTTGTCGATTGTTTTGATTGTAATTATTTTTTAATCTTCATTATTTACTTCTGGTTTTTACAGTGTGTCTTTATATACACTCATTTAATTTTTTTAAATAAATTTTGGCCAAAGGGGGCGCATTTCAATTTCTTACACACACTTGTTATTACATACTATGGCCAGAGGGTGAGATCTTCAAAATTTTAAAAACACTTGTTATTTCATATGTTGACCACAGGGGGAGCACTTTTAAAACCGACACACAGTTGATATATATATATTTTTTCTTCTTTGTCATGAAAAAGGGACGTTTTTGTCATGAAAAAGGGAGGTTTTTGTTAGTGTATATTGTGTTTGTTATTTTGATTAAAAAAAAATATATATATATATATTTTTTTATTTTTATTTTTATTTTTTTGAATAAAAAATTCTTCTGCGGCCTGGTACCAATCGGGCCGCGGCCCGGTGGTTGGGGATCGCTGATCTATTGCTAACGATGGATTCTGATGTGTCATCTATGTTGCTGCTCCTCGATCTTAGCGCTTCTTTCGATACCGTCGATCATAATATTTTATTAGAGCGTATCAAAACACGAATTGGTATGTCAGACTTAGCCCTGTCTTGGTTTAACTCTTATCTTACTGACAGGGTGCAGTGTGTCTCCCATAACAGTGTGACCTCGGACTATGTTACGGTAACGTGTGCCCACATATGAGGTCCTCTCCAAGGTTCTCATAGTCATCATTGTCACTTGGGTGGGTGTGAGTTGTCCTTGCTCTAATGTGGGTTCTTCCGAGGATGTCGTAGTTGTAGTGGTTTGTACAGTCCTTTGAGACATTTGTGATTTAGTGCTATATAAATAAACATTGATTGATTGATTGATTAATCGGAATTTTTCTTGGAAAAAATATGACGAGTCATAATTTTACTAAAAAAAAGTCCCTATTTTACAAGAACAACAGAAAAATTGGCAATATTGTGATAAAAGTCAGAACTTTTATATTACAAATGTCACCATTTTGCATTGAAAAGTAATAATTTAACATAAAGTAATCATTTTACAAGAAAATATTGCAATATTACAGAAACTGAATGAATTTTAGAAATTGTTCCCAATTTTATAAAAAAGTCGAAACATTGTAAGAAAAAGACTGTCCATCCATCCATTTTTGTACCGCTTGTCCCTTTCGGATTAGAGGGGGTTGCAGGAGCCTATTTTAGTTGCATTCTTCTAACTTGTTTACCGGTCCTCCTATTAATAAAGGTACTTTTCCTTGTTAGTGTCTCAAGAAGGGTAGAAATACAAGCATACACACACACACACACACACACACCCTTGTATTTCTTACCTTTTTGAAACCTCGGACCTCTTTAGGACCACCTTTGCTCGACATATAGAGATTTGTATTTACATCATTAATAATACATACTATGCCAATATAAAAAAAGCTTGTTGTGAAGCTAATTATATTTATATAGCGCTTTTCTCTAGTGACTCAAAGCGCTTTACATAGTGAAACCCAATATCTAAATTACATTTAAACCAGTGTGGGTGGCACTGGGAGCAGGTGGGTAAAGTGTCTTGCCCAAGGACACAACGGCAGTGACTAGGATGGCGGAAGCGGGAATCGAACTTGCAACCCTCAGGTTGCTGGCACGGCCGCTCTACCAACCGAGCTAAACCGCTGTGAAAAATGAGTTGGAATTTCACAAGAAACACTTAGAAGTTTAGCATGTATTATCGCAAAAGTCGTAATTTTACTCAACGCAAGTCAAAATTTTACAAGAAAAACTGAACATTTGAGCAACGTTCTGATAAAAGTCGGAATTTAATGGCAAATGTCACCGTTTTGCATTAAAAAGTAATCATTTTACATAAAAAATAGTAGTAATTTTACGAGAAAATATTACAGAATAAATTTGAGAAATTGTTCCCATTTTATAAGAAAAAAGTCGACACATTGTAAGAAAAAGACTGCTTTTAGTTATTTTTATTTTTTTTGTAATTGTTTTTTAATCTTCATTATTTACTTAAAGTTATTACAGTATGCCTCTATCTACACATTTATTTGATACATTTTTAAGAAATTTTGGCCAATGGGGGCGCATTTCAATTTCTGACACACACTTGTTATTTCATATGTTGACCAGAGGGAGAGCACTTTTAAAACCGACACACAGTCATTTTGAAAAATACTTCCTTTTTGGAACCACTCTAATTTTGATAGATTTAACCACCACGGGTGCGAATGAGAAATTTTATATTAGATGCAATGGTTTTCCGTATGGGGACCATCATTTATGTCCTAACTTGTTCACCGGTCCTCATATGGACAGTACCTTTCCTTGTTGCTGTCCCAAGAAGGGCAGAAATACAAGAACACACATGCACACCACAACTAATTATCCAATAGTGAATAGTTTGTTTGTGTCGAACCCCAAGATGCAGAGATGGAGGCAGGCATGGAGTGAGGAAACATGATTTAGTAAAGATACTTAGACAAAATCAAACCAAGGGTACAAACAAAAAGAGCGCACGTGGGCGGATAACAAATTAAGAGAGCTAGCATGGGAGCTAGAAAATAAAAGGAGCTCATAATGGAAGCTAGCAAAAACAAATACGGCTTAGCATGGAGGCTTGCATGAACAGAACCAGGAACAGAAGTAATTACGTGTTGTACAAAGACAAATTGGAAGCAGGGAACAAAAAACTGTAAGCTACAAACATCTAACGAAATATAGCTTACCGCTACGCTGCAAAGACACGACACGACAGGAGTGACAATACATGACATGTAGCAACGACAAGAGCGATAATAATCCAGCACTGACTGGAGGAACAAAGCAGGTAAAATAGGAGCGGGCTGATTGACACCAGGTGTGGCCAGGTGCCAATCAGCCGCAGCTGAGGGGAAAACAGTGCACAGGGAAAAAAACAGGAAACAGACAAAATAAGAGCGCTGACAGGAACTAAAAACAGGAAATACTAAACACACACAGAGGAAAAACTAAAACACAAACTGTAAGTGGCAAGCCTGACAATTTGTTGGTGTGATAAAGCTAGTCGATCTTTTTAGTGAAGTGAATTATATTTATATAGCGCTTTTCTTAAGTGACTCAAAGCGCTTTACATAGTGAAACCCAATATCTAAGTTACATGTAAACCAGTGTGGGTGGCACTGGGAGCAGGTGGGTAAAGTGTCTTGCCCAAGGACACAACGGCAGTGACTAGGATGGCGGAGGCGGGAATCGAACCTGCAACCCTCAAGTTGCTGGCACGGCCACTCTACCAACCGAGCTGTGCCGCCCCTAGTACATTGTTGGATTACTTTGCTTGATATATTTGATAATCTAGCCATTAAAAATCCATAGATAGGAACCCTCTTTGTATAAGCCGCAGGGTTCAAAGCTTGGGGAAAAATGTGGCTGCTTAAAGTCTGGAAAATACGCTAATTGTTGATTTAATTATCCATCCATTTTTCTACCGCTTGTCCCTTTTGGGATCGCGGGTGGTGTGCTGGAGCCTATCTCAGCTATTTATTTAATTATCCCAAAAAAATATTGATTATTTTATGGTGGACTTATTAAAATATGAAATGCAAAATAAATCATGAAGCTATTAAATCTTTAAATAATTCAGTAAAATTATTAAATAATTAAATGCACATTTGCATGTAAGACATTAATGAAACATGATAATACATTTATGTATTTGATTCCAATTATAATAAATTTATGACACATTTAATTAGTTATTCATTTATTTTATTTTGTCCCACCCGACCCTCCACAGAGAGCAGCAGTTACTTGCCCTTGTATCCATCCATCCATTTTACTACCGCTTGTCCTTTTTGGGGTAATGTTTCCAAAACCCGGTTGAATGGTACTGTTCAACTCACAACTGTTTTCCACAGACGAGGAAGAACCAGTTATGTTAGTCCATTGTTTAGACTTGCACTGAGAATAACGGACTGGACTTTCACAATATTATGTTAGACCCACTCGATGTCCATTGATTTCGGTCTCCCCTAGAAGGGGGGAGGGGAGGGGGTTTGCCTACATATGCGGTCCTCTCCAAGGTTTCTCATAGTCATTCACATCGACGTCCCACTGGGGTGAGTTTTTCCTTGCCCTTATGTGGGCTCTGTACCCTGGATGTCGTTGTGGCTTGTGATTTAGGGCTATATAAATAAACATTGATTGATTGATTGGCCCTAGTGTGTGAATGTGAGTGTGAATCTTGTCTGTCTATCTGTGTTGGTCCTGCGATGAGGTGGCGACTTGTCCAGGGTGTACGCCGCCTTCCGCCCAATTGTAGCTGAGATAGGCGCCGGCGCCCCCCGCGACCCCAAAAGGGAATAAGTGGTAGAAAATGGATGGATGGATGATTGATTGGCCCTAGTGTGTGAATGTGAGTGTGAATGTTGTCTGTCTATCTGTGTTGGCCCTGCGATGAGGTGGCGACTTGTCCAGGGTGTACCTCGCCTTCCGCCCGATTGTAGCTGAGATAGGCGCCAGCGCCCCCCACCACCCCAAAAGGGAATAAGCGGTAGAAAATGGATGGATGGATGGATGATTGATTGGCCCTAGTGTGTGAATGTGAGTGTGAATGTTGTCTGTCTATCTGTGTTGGCCCTGCGATGAGGTGGCGACTTGTCCAGGGTGTACTCCGCCTTCCGCCCGATTGTAGCTGAGAACGGCGCCGGCGCCCCCCGCCACCCCAAAAGGGAATAAGCGGTAGAAAATGGATGGATGGATGGATGATTGATTGGCCCTAGTGTGTGAATGTGAGTGTGAATGTTGTCTGTCTATCTGTGTTGGCCCTGCGATGAGGTGGCGACTTGTCCAGGGTGTACCTCGCCTTCCGCCCGATTGTAGCTGAGATAGGCGCCAGCGCCCCCCGCCACCCCAAAAAGGGAATATGCGGTAGAAAATGGATGGGATGGATGGATGATTGACTTTTTTTAGACACCAATCAGCATCATTTGATCCACAAAGGGGAATTTACTGCAAAGCAGTATTCTTCTGTGACCGAATATGAATATATTTTGATTAATTAAATAATTAATGCAATTAACATTTATTTAATGTTTTCAAATTCACATCCCTCTACAAACAAGCTTTTTAACTTTGCTCTTTTTTTTAAGCAACATATTTTGCACTGGCGACAATCAAATGTTTTAGTTATTTATTGTTTTATTTGTTTATTGTTTTAGTTATTTATTGAGCTTATAGGCTGCAACAGCAAAGTCAGATTTTTCTATTCCATGAAAACCAGAGTTCCATCTATATGTACATTTAGATAAATGCATGCACTTTCATATCGACCATGAAACATCTTTATTTTGATACAGACCTTGTAGATGCAGTGGGTGGGGGGGAAAAACATATGCACATTTTTATTTATTCATAGCTTTTTCTGGAAACATATCCCAGGGTTTATGAGGTCAAAACCACAAAAAGCCTGTGAAGGTTGTAGAGTCTAATGGTGACCTGTGCAAGAACTCCCTTTGCGCTCCACCTGTGGGTCTATCACGTTAGCGCCGCTCTCATGTTCTCATATTTCATCACATCCCCAGCGTGCTGTGGCACCGGTCTCCAACAGGCGGGCCGTGACCCCTCTTGGATTTGGATCTGGCAGAAAAATCGTGAAATTCTTGGTTGCTTTTTTTCTTTTTTTTAAAGGGAAACATTATCACAATTTCAGAAAGGTTAAAACCAATAAAAATCAGTTCCCAGTGGCTTATTTTATTTTTCGAAGTTTTTTTCAAAATTTTACCCATCATGGAATATCCCGAAAAAAGGCTTTAAAGTGCCTCATTTTCGCTATCTGTAAATACACCGTCAATTTTTCCTGTGACGTCTTCCAGTGATGCCGATACAAACAACATGACGGATATAGCGACTTTAGCTCGGATTCAGACTCTGATTTCAGCGGCTTAAGCGATTCAACAGATTACGCATGGTTGGAGTATGGAGGCAGATAGCGAAAACGAAATTGAAGAAGAAACTGAAGCTATTGAGCGAATAGCTATTGACGCTATTCGGCGATCGCCTTCTAACCAACGATTGAGTGTTGTGGGATATCCATACATCTCTGTGCCATGTCTGCCTTAGCATCGCCGGTAAAATGTGCAGAAGCGACTTAAATACGTCGATTGGTAAGTGTTTGTTTGGCATAAAATGCGGGTGGAAGGAAAGGCTGGATGCAAATATAGCTACAAATGTACATACAGCTAGCTTAAATAGCATGTTAGCATCGATTAGCTGTCAGTCATGCCGTGACCAAATTTGTCTGATTAGCACATAAGTCAATAACATCAACAAAACTCACCTTTGTGATTTCGTTCACTTTATCGTTGAAAATGCATCTGCAGGATATCCATATATCTCTGTGCCATGTCTGCCTTAGCATCGCCGGTAAAATGTGCAGGAGCAACTTGAATCAGTCGATTGGTAAGTGTTTGTTTGGCATAAAATGTGGATGGAAGGAAAGGCTGGATGCAAATATAGCTACAAATGTACATACAGCTAGCCTAAATAGCATGTTAGCATCGATTAGCTGGCATTCATGCCGCGACCAAATATGTCTGATTAGCACATAAGTCAATAACATCAACAAAAATCACCTTTGTGATTTCGCTGACTTTATCGTTGGTAATGCATCTGCAGGATATCCATACATCTCTGTGCCATGTCTGCCTTAGCATCGCCGGTAAAATGTGCAGGAGCAACTTAAATCAGTCGATTGGTAAGTTTTTGTTTGGCATAAAATGTGAGTGGAAGGAAAGGCTGGATGCAAATATAGCTACAAATGTACATACAGCTACCCTAAATAGCATGTTAGCATCGATTAGCTGGGAGTCATGCCGTGACCAAATTTGTCTGATTAGCACATAAGTCAATAACATCAACAAAACTCACCTTTGTGATTTTGTTGACTTTATCGTTGGAAATGCATCTGCAGGATATCCATACATCTCTGTGCCATGTCTGCCTTAGCATCGCCGGTAAAATGTGCAGGAGCAACTTGAATCAGTCGATTGGTAAGTGTTTGTTTGGCATAAAATGTGGATGGAAGGAAAGGCTGGATGCAAATATAGCTACAAATGTACATACAGCTAGCCTAAATAGCATGTTAGCATCGATTAGCTGGCATTCATGCCGCGACCAAATATGTCTGATTAGCATATAAGTCAATAACATCAACAAAATTCAGCTTTGTGATTTTGTTGACTTTATCATCGGAAATGCATCTACAGGATATCCATACATCTCTGTGCCATATCTGCCTTAGCATCGCCGGTAAAATGTGCAGGAGCGACATAAATCTGTTGATTGGTAAGTGTTTGTTTGGCATAAAATGTGGGTGGAAGGAAAGGCTGGATGCAAATATAGCTACAAATGTACATACAGCTAGCCTAAATAGCATGTTAGCATCAATTAGCTGACATTCAGCCCTTGACCAAATATGTCTGATTAGCACATAAGTCAATAACATCAACAAAACTCACCTTTGTGATTTCGTTGACTTTATCATCGGAAATGCATCTGCAGGATATCCATACATCTCTGTGCCATGTCTGCATTAGCATCGCCGGTAAAATGTGCAGGAGCGACTTAAATCCGTCGATTGTTAAGTGTTTGTTTGGCATAAAATGTGGGTGGAAGGAAAGGCTGGATGCAAATATAGCTACAAATGTACATACAGCTAGCCTAAATAGCATGTTAGCATCGATTAGCTGGCAGTCATGCCGTGACCAAATTTGTCTGATTAGCATATAAGTCAATAACATCAACAAAACTCACCTTTGTGATTTCGTTGACTTTATCGCTGGAAATGCATCCGCAGGATATCCATACATCTCTGTGCCATGTCTGCCTTAGCATCGCCGGTAAAATGTGCAGGAGCAACTTAAATCAGTTGATTGGTAAGTGTTTGTTTGGCATAAAATGTGGGTGGAAGGAAAGGCTGGATGCAAATATAGCTACAAATGTACATACAGCTAGCCTAAATAGCATGTTAGCATCGATTAGCTGGCAGTCATGCCGTGACCAAATTTGTCTGATTAGCATATAAGTCAATAACATCAACAAAACTCACCTTTGTGATTTCGTTGACTTTATCGCTGGAAATGCATCTGCAGGATATCCATACATCTCTGTGCCATGTCTGCCTTAGCATCGCCGGTAAAATGTGCAGGAGCAACTTAAATCAGTCGATTGGTAAGTGTTTGTTTGGCATAAAATGTGGGTGAAAGGAAAGGCTGGATGCAAATATAGCTAAAAATGTACATACAGCTAGCCTAAATAGCATGTTAGCATCGATTAGCTGGCATTCAGCAGCATTGAGGGTTGGAATTGGGGGTTAAATCAGCAAAAATGAATCCCGGGCGCGGCCACCGCTGCAGCTCACTGCTCCCCTCACCTCCCAGGGGGTGATCAAGGTTGATGGGTCAAATGCAGAGAATAGTTTCGCTACACTTAGTGTGTGTGTGACAATCATTGGTACTTTGACTTTAATTTATAATGAGATACCTTTTTAAGTTTAAAACACAATTTTACACAGGATATACAAATAGGGGGTCCATCAGTTTTTGGGTCAATGGCCTGGAAAACATTGAAGACCACTTTACTGTGGTGTACATAAAGCCATGGTGGAACTGTTGTGTACTTTCTGACTTTTAAACCATATTTTGTGTCTGTTTTAGTCCAAAAAGAAAGTCTATCTTAAAGCCTCCGAACCACTGCTGATCATATGTGGGGGAAAGTTCAGTTTGTGGTCGTTCTGACCATTCTAAGAAATGTTATGACTGTTTCTTATGACTGGGGGATTCACGGTTGTTTTGGAGCCAGCAGTTGCAAAACAGCCAGACCTTGACACATGACGAAAACATATAAAAGGCCAGTGGACCAATATTTTATATGATTTGCATGATTCTGATTGATTCCGGATCCTTCGAAGAATGCTGTCTGCAATTCAATCGAACCTGTACTTTTGAATATGGGTAAATAAACGTTTTGTACTAAAACCACTTTGTTTGCAGTTTAAGCTTCGGGCCTTTCCACTACAGAGCTCCTACAAACCCTGTTTCCATATGAGTTGGGAAATTGTGTTTGATGTAAATATAAATGGAATACAATGACAAGAAATATACAAAGACAAGATATTTGATGTTCAAACTCATAAACTTTATTTTTTTTTTGTAAATAATAATTAACTTAGAATTTCATGGCTGCAACACGTGCCCAAGTAGTTGGGAAAGGGCATGTTCACCACTGTGTTACATCCCCTTTTCTTTTAACAACACTCAATAAACGTTTGGGAACTGAGGAAACTACTGTAAATGGTAAATGGGTTGTACTTGTATAGCGCTTTTCTACCTTCAAGGTACTCTAAGCGCTTTGACACTACTTCCACATTTAACCATTCACACACACACATTCACACACTGATGGAGGGAGCTGCCATGCAAGGCGCTACTGTAATTGTTGAAACTTTGAAAGTGGAATTTTTTCCCGTTTTTGATACAGTGCCGTCTGAGGGATCCAACGTCACGGCCATGCCGCTTACGTGGAGTGATTTTTTGAGATTCCCTGAACCTTCTGATGATGTTATGAACGGTAGATGTTTAAATCCTTGCAAATGTACTTTGAGAAACGTTGTTCCTAAACTGTTTGACTATTAGCTCACGCAGTTGTGGACAAAGGGGTGTACCTCGCCCCATCCTTTCTTGTGAAAGACTGAGCATTTTTTGGGACGCTGTTTTTAAATCCAATCATGGCACCCACCTGTTACCAATCAGCCTGCACACCTGTGTGATGTTCCAAATAAGCGTTTGATGAGCATTCATCAACTTTATCAGTATTTATTGCCACCTTTCCCAACTTGTTTGTCACGTGTTGCTGGCATTAAATTCTAAAGTTAAAGCTTATTTGCAAAAAAAAAATTGTTTATCAGTTTGAACATCAAATATGTTGTCTTTGTAGCATATTTAACTGAATGTGGGTTGAAAATGATTCGCAAATCATTGTATTCCGTTTATATTTACATCTAACACAATTTCCCAACTCCCATGGAGACGGGGTTTGGCCCCCATGTCCCCTCCGTGAACGCCTCAACTCGCAGTCAAAGCTCAACCAACTAATAATTGGCTCGTCTCTGTCGTTGAACATTCTCCTGGTCGAAGCGTTGTGTTGTTGTGTGTTGTGTGTTGTTGTGTGTTGTTGTGAAAGCGGGAGAGTGTTTGCTTCTGTTCCTGCACTTCTTTTCGAGACATATCTTGACTTGATGAGCAAGTGAGTGCTTAGCACGAATAAATATTTTTCTCCCCTCATCTTTGCGGGCACCCCCCCCCCCCCCCCCCCCCCCCCCCCCAGAGAATGCTGCCTTAGTGGTCCGTAGCCAAAACTGCTGAAAACCGTGGTCATGTGTGATGTCAGCAAGTCTCCGGAGATGCCCGATGCTCGGCTCCGGCAGAATCAAAGGATTAACTCGGGCTATTAATTATTCAGTGGAATTTGCGGAGAGAAAAACACAAGTGAGTGAAGTATTACTATTCCAGTGCCCTGCAAGTCGGAGATGTTACGATGAGCCGGAATGGATATTTTGCGGTTTAAAGACGGTTACTTAGTAAGTTTATCCAAGTTAACATGTAATGCAACACCAAAGTTTTCTGGTCCGAGTGCCCGCCCTGAGACTGAAAGGTCGTGAGTAGAGATGTCTGATAATGGCTTTTGTTGCCAATATCCGATATTGTCCAACTCTTAACTACCGATTCCGATACAGTCGTGGAATTAACACATTATCCATCCATCCATTTTCTACCGCTTATTCCTTTTCGGGGTCGCGGGGGGCGCTGGCGCCTATCTCAGCTACAATCGGGCGGAAGGCGGGGTACACCCTGGACAAGTCGCCACCTCATCACAGGCCCAACACAGATAGACAGACAACATTCACACTCACATTCACACACTAGGACCAATTTAGTGTTGCCAATCACCCTATCCCCAGGTGCATGTCTTTGGAGGTGGGAGGAAGCCGGAGTACCCGGAGGGAACCCACGCATTCACGGGGAGAACATGCAAACTCCACACAGAAAGATCCCGAGCCTGGATTTGAACCCAGGACTGCAGGACCTTCGTATTGTGAGGCAGACGCACTAACCCCTCTGCCACCGTGAAGCCCGAATTAACACATTATTATGCCTAATTTTGTTTCCCGCTGGATGCATTAAAAAATGTAACAAGGTTTTTCCAAAATAAATCAACTCAAGTTATGGAAAAAAAATGCCAACATGGCACTGCCATATTTATTATTGAAGTCACAAAGTGCACATTTTTTTTTTAACATGCCTCAAAACAGCAGCTAGGAATTTGGGACATGCTCTCCTTGAGAGAGCATGAGGAGGTTGAGGTGCGGGGGGTGTATATTGTAGCGTCCCGGAATAGTTAGTGCTGCAAGGGTTTCTGGGTATTTGTTCTGTTGTGTCTATGTTGTGTCTTTGGCCCTGCGATGAGGTGGCGACTTGTCCAGGGTGTACGCCGCCTTCCGCCCGATTGTAGCTGAGATAGGCGCCAGCGCCCCCCGCGACCCCGAAAGGGAATAAGCAGTAGAAAATGGATGGATGGATGTTTATGTTGTGTTACGGTGCGGATGTTCTCCCGAAATGTGTTTGTCATTCTTGTTTGGTGTGGGTTCACAGTGTGGCGCATATTTGTAACTGTATTAAAGTAGTTTATACGGCCACCCTCAGTGTGACCTGTATGGCTGTTGACCAAGTATGCCTTGCATTCACTTGTGTGTGTGAAAAGCCGTAGATATGTGACGCAAAAATACCCTACCCTACTGTGCAATACTACCTTTGGAGTGCAATACATCCGATACTGATTGCTATTTATTACTTCGGGACTCTTGTCTTGTTCTGTATATTGTACAGTATTTTGTATTTTTATAGTGTTTTATATATTGTACAGGATTGCTTATTATTTTTATTGGATAGTAGACTGTTTATTTCAATTGTCAGATGTTTTCCTTTTTTCCTTTATTACCTCTTGTGTTATTTATTTCACCCCATATTTGTTCCCACAACCGCACCTTAAATTGGAGTCCTCAATCTCGTTATATGCAAATATAATGACAATAAAGTCCATTCTATTCTATTATATTCTATTCTATTCAAAGGCTGTGCCTTTAAGGTTTATTGGCGCTCTATACTTCTCCCTATATTCGCGTACCACTCCGTACAGCGGCGTTTTAAAAAGTCATACATTTTACTTTTTGAAACCGATACCGATAATTTCCGATATTTATCGACCGATGATATCGGCAGTCCAATATTATCGGACATTTCTAGTCATGAGTCATACCAAAGACTATAAAAATGGGACCCACTACCTCCCTGCTTGGCACTCAGCATCAAGGGTTGGAATTGGGGGTTAAATCACCAAAAATGATTACCGAGCGTGGTCACTGCTGCTGCTCACTGCTCCCCTCACCTCCCAGGGGGTGAACATGGGGATGGGTCAAATGCAGAGGACAAATTTCACCACACCTAATGTGTGTGTGTGTGTGTGACACAATCGTTGGGCTTTAACCTGTTGGTACCTGTATTTGTGAGCCGCTTAAGTACCGGAAATTTTAATTCAAACCACAAAGGTATGGCGCACAAAAACCTCTGCACAAGTCCGCCATTTAAAAAAAAAAAAATTTTTAGTTTTTACTCTGATGTTCCTTCTTTTCTCTATCCTCTGGCTCGTACATACGAGATAAAATCCTTAGCTGTTGCCATTCGTAATAAAAAATTAAAAGAACACATTGAACAAAGCGTAGGGATATTGCACCACCTTTTAAAGCTACAGCCAATATTTTAGAATCACTCCCACCATTTTGAGCAATATTTCTATGGATGAACATTTTGTGATCCACATCTTATCGTATAACTGCAATAAGTGATTATTTTCTCGATTTTAAAAAACAAATCAAAAGATTTGTTCGTTGTTGCATTTTTTTTTTTTAACGGCTTTTTGAAAAGAACGGCTCCGAGAGACCCTTCTCCCATCAAAGAGCCATAAATCCCATCTCTTGTGAAGACTCAGTTGCAGCCTGCAACCATTCATTTCCGGAAGACGGTCAGAAAGCGGCTTGAAGATGGTTTTGTAAAACAAAATCTCTGTAAAATCACCATCCTTTTCGGACTATAAGGCACTCTTAAAATCCTTTCATTTTCTCAAACCTCGACAGTGCGTCTTATAACCCGGTGCGCTTAATGTACGGAATAATTTTGGTTGTGCTTACCAACCTTGAAGCTATTTTATTTGGTACACTATGTAATGATAAGTGTGAGTAGATGGCAGTCACACATAAGAGATATGTGTGTACTGCAATCTGACTCAAGTAGACAACACTAACATTTTATATGTTTCATTGAAAATATAGAACATTACACACGGTGCACAAAAATCTATCAAAATATTTTATTACGACTTCGGTAAGCTGGGAAGCCGCACCGCTTGATGTATTGTACTGTGCTTTAACATACGAGTATTATTCTGGTGTGTGTGTATAAGGTAAGACATATTATCTGGCGTTTTGTTTCGTAATATTATGTAAAAACAACTTTCCTTACCTTCTCGTACCTGCTGATCTGTATTTGGGATCTGCATAAATCCTGAAAAAATGCACCCATCCGCAGTCAAAAAGCTTTTTCTTTCTTTTTCTCCATCTTCTTGTTAAGGGAAAGACTCCTCTGTTGCCATTTCTAGTATAAAGTGGTGTAAAGTTCTTACTTATATTTATCAGTAAACTCGCCATGAAAGCGCTAAAACAAACCGGTGTAGTGAATTTACATTATTCACCCAAGGTACTTTAGTTATTACAGAGTTCTGGTCTGATGTTTTTTCACAGGACACATTTTGGGCATTGTTATTGCACTAATGAGCCACGGATGAGAAGATGCTGCTCCGTTATTCATTTAAGTAAAGTCTGAATGACATTAAAACAGTTAGCGCCACCTTTTAACACTTCTTCCACTCCCGTCCTTGCACGCTACACAGCTAAAACATGATGACGGGGAGACGACGCTACCAAAGGGAGCCACGTGAAAAAGACCGCCCACAAAATGGGGTATCCGGAAGCGACTGTCAGAAAGCGGCTTGAAGATGATCTGTAAAACATAATCCATGCAACATTTTGACCAAAGAACCACCATTACATGTTATGTAGACCACAAGCAAGTGTTTTCAGTTTTGAAAAAAATAAACAATAATATGTGTCCTTTTAATACGCCCTATAATCTGGTGCGCCTTATATATGAAAAAAGATCAATTCATTGGCAGTACGCCTTCTAATCCGGTGCGCCCTATGATCCATAAAATACGGAACATGGAGATTAAAAATCGTAATATTGTTGTTTGACTAAGAGGAGATGACGGCAGACTAACACCAGGTGGCAGTGTTCGATAATTTATTATATATATATATAGATATATATATATATATATATATCTATATATATATATATATAATAGGACTAATAAACAATACTAATAAACTAGAGAATGGTGTGTGTGTGTCAAAAACCCGACAGTGTGTATTGTGTAAGACTATGTGAAGTATTCTAGCCTTAAAATAGACTCCCTTTTTAGACCAGTTGATCTGCCATTTCTTTTCTTTTTCTCCTTTGTCCCACTCTCCCTTGTGGAAGGGGTCCGGTCCGATCCGGTGGCCATGTACTGCTTGCCCGTGCATCGGCTGGGGACATCTCTGCGCTGCTGATCCGCCTCCGCTTGGGATGGTTTCCTGCTGGCTCCGCTGTGAACGGGACTCTCGCTGCTGTGTTGGATCCGCTTTGGACTGGACTCTCGCGACTGTATTGGATCCATTATGGATTGAACTTTCACAGTATTATGTTAGACCCGCTCGACATCCATTGCTTTCCTCCTCTCCAAGGTTCTCATAGTCATCATTGTCACCGACGTCCCACTGGGTGTGAGTTTTCCTTGCCCTTATGTGGGCCTACCGAGGATGTCGTAGTGGTTTGTGCAGCCCTTTGAGACACTAGTGATTTAGGGCTATATAAGTAAACATTGATTGATTGATTGATTGATTGATTTGGAGTGTGTGTTACCAATGTGTTGGAGGTAGTGTAGACAGAGACGCAATGCAGACAGGGAAGTCCATGGGCGGAAACGAGGAATCGAGGGACGAAGGAGGCATTTAGAGTCCAGAGGGAGATCCAGGGAAAAGGGTGAGGCGCACAGCTCACCTTGACGACGACGGAGGTTACTGCGGAGGGGACACAAGAAAACACACTGAGAACACGAAGTGGCAGAACACAGGGAGGGCAGGTTTGCATAACGCAGTGTGATCGCTTACGGTACGCATTTAAAACTAAGTTCCCGCACTGACCACTGGTCCTCTTATACAGCCTCACGTCATCAGTCACAAGTGTGGACTGCGGCCAGCTGCAGCGGAGAGTGGGCACGGTCCGCTTGATGAGCGCGGGGGCGTGTCTGGGTGGAACCACAGCGGAGGAAGATGGAGACCGCATGTACCACAACAGTATCCCCCCCCTATGGACAGATTCCAGATGTCCTGGAAGTCGAACCCCCCCAAAAACAGGAACAAAAGTCAAGGGAGGGTGGAGGGGCGACCCGGTGGTGGGTCGCCGGCCCAGGTGTCCCTGAATCCACCGGGGACGAGTCTGGTGGCGGCGGCGAGTAGAATGCCGCTGAGGCGGGCGACCAACGAACGGCCACCATCTTGGCGAGTGCCGCCATGGTGTGTCTCGCCAGAATCGAGGAGGTGACGTCGGAGGCGTGGAAACAGCAGAAGACGTCGTCTGAGGCGTAGGGGAATAGGCGGACGTCATCGGCGGCGTGGAAGCGGCGGACGTCATCGGAGCCGGAGACGAGGAGGGCAGCAGAGGAGCTGACCGAGGTGCTGAAGCCGAGGAACTGACCCGTTCAAGATCCCGCTGTATTTTTCTGCAGTACATTATTATTGCACAGATTCTTGCTGGGTGTTACCTGTCTTATCTTTTCACTTTATTGTCCTCCCTTTTCATTGACAAGACCTCCACATACTGTATGGTGTCTATTTATGAGGGTATCTACTGTCTGTGGACAAAATAGAGATGAGCCTGTCGCGGAAGATCTTGTCACCACTGTGATTGTTCCTGCTGAATTTACGATGACTTTGTGGGCAGTGTAGCAAAACAATAAGCTGCTGTTTGACAGGATTGGCTTTTTATGTGTCAGCTGTTCAGTTCGGGGCTAGCCGTAGCACTGCAGGCTATCCATTCACCGGTTTATGGATGGGTTTTCCATGAAATGCGATCCGTTTGGATGTTGTCTAAAATTACGTATGTAGAATGTAAACCATTGTCTTGGAGGCCTTTTTATTCATTTATGAGGTGGCGACTTGTCCAGGGTGTACCCTGACTTCCGCCCGATTGTAGCTGAGATAGGCACCAGCGCCCACCCCCCGCGACCCCAAGGGAATAGGCGGTAGAAAATGGATGGATGGAATTTTAAATGGAAACTGTCTGGCTATAAGACAAACAGAAACATGTCACTTTGTCACCGATTCTGTTCATAACTTTTATGGACAGAATTTCTAGGCGCAGTCAAGGCGTTGAGGGGTTCCGGTTTGGTGGCCACGGGATTAGGTCTCTGCTTTTTGCAGATGATGTGGTCCTGATGGCTTCATCTGACCGGGATCTTCAGCTCTCACTGGATCGGTTCGCAGCCGAGTGTGAAGCGACCGGAATGAGAATCAGCACCTCCAAGTCCGAGTCCATGGTTCTCGCCCGGAAAAGGGTGGAATGCCATCTCCGGGTTGGAAGGAGACCCTGCCCCAAGTGGAGGAGTTCAAGTACCTAGGAGTCTTGTTCACGAGTGGGGGAAGAGTGGATCGTGAGATCGACAGGCGGATCGGTGCGGCGTCTTCAGTAATGCGGACGTTGTACCGATCCGTTGTGGTGAAGAAGGAGCTGAGCCGGAAGGCAAAGCTCTCAATTTACCGGTCGATCTACGTTCCCATCCTCACCTATGGACATGAGATTTGGGTCATGACTGAAAGGATAAGATCACGGGTACAAGCGGCCGAAATGAGTTTCCTCCGCCGTGTGGCGGGGCTCTCCCTTAGAGATAGGGTGAGAAGCTCTGCCATCCGGGAGGAACTCAAAGTAAAGCCGCTGCTCCTCCACATCGAGAGGAGCCAGATGAGGTGGTTCGGGCATCTGGTCAGGATGCCACCCGAACGCCTCCCTAGGGAGGTGTTTAGGGCACGTCCAACCGGTAGGAGGCCACGGGGAAGACCCAGGACACGTTGGGAAGACTATGTCTCCCGGCTGGCCTGGGAACGCCTCGGGATCCCCCGGGAAGAGCTAGACGAAGTGGCTGGGGAGAGAGAAGTCTGGGTTTCCCTGCTTAGGCTGTTGCCCCCGCGACCCGACCTCGGATAAGCGGAAGAAGATGGATGGATGGATGGATGGATGGAAAAACATGTGGAAAGTCAATTGTGGTAGTCAGTAAGAGTTTCATATTTGGATCCAGCAGAATTTTGAAAAATATGCAAAAAGTATGGAATCATGAAAAACATCCATCCATCCATTTTCTCCTGCATCCATTTTTCTACTGTATATTGTGCAGTATTTTGTATTTCTATAGTGCTTTGTATATTGTACAGGATTGCTTATTATTTTTATTGGATGGTAGTCTGTTTATTTCAATTGTCAGATTTGATCCTTTTTTCCTTCATTACCTCTTGTCCCTTTTGGGACATATATGTCCCTTTTTGGGGTGGCATGGGGTGCTGGAGCCTAAACAAACAAAAACAACACAACATTCATACTTAGTTGCACCACCTCTGGCTTTTATAATAACGTGTTGCCTCGGAGGCATGGATTTAACCAGTGACCATCAGTACTCTTCATCAATCTTGCTCTGATTGCTGTTGTTGGATCAGCTTTGTGGGTTGGAGCTTTGTCATGGACACATCCATCCATCCATTTTCTACCGCTTGTCCCTTTTGGGGTTGCTGGAGCCGATCTCAGCTGCACGGACACTTTTCTTTAATTTCTAGCGCAAATTTTCAATAGGATTGAGATCTGGACTATTTGGGTGGGTTCTTCCGAGGATGTTGTAGTCGTAATGATTTGTGCAGTCCTTTGAGACATTTGTGATTTGGGGCTATATAAATAAACATTGATTGATTGATTGATATTTACAGGCCATGATGTTGACCTTTATGTGTCCTTCTTTAAATACATTTTTTTCCAGTTTTCAAATGAAATAAAATCAAATCAACTTTATTTATAGAGCACATTTAAAAATCACCACAGAGGTAGCCAAAGTGGTGTACAATGGGCAGGTTAAAGGATAACACGAGAACCGAGCAAACATAACACAACACAAACCGAACACGATAAAAAAATAAATAAACAAAAATAGATAAAACATAAACACAGGTTCACAGCAGGTGTCTAATGGGGCGCCATTGCAGAATGGATATCACTCAGTGTTAAAAGCCAAGGAATAAAAGTATCTTTTTAAGAGAGATTTAAAAACAGGAAGAGAGGAGGCTTGTCTAATACTCAGAGGTAGGTCGTTCCAGAGCTTGGGAGCAGCAGCGGCGAAAGCTCTGTCACCTCTAAGCTTCAGCCTTGTGTCAGGGACCGTCAGTAGCAGCTGATCGGCTGATCTTAGGGATCGGGTGGGGCAGTAAGGCTGAAGGAGGTCGGAGAGATATGTTGGCACGAGGTTGTTTACGATCATATTTGGGCAGTATTTCAGCCAGAAATTCAGAAAAGTCATTTGTAAAGTATTTGTCAGTTTTTCTCGAACAGTGGAACGCGGACTCTGTCCAGCTGTACACCAAAGAATCACTTGATTAAAGTTATCAATATACAGTCCATCCATCCGTCCATTTACCACCGCTTTTTCTCTTTTCGGGTCGCTTGGGGCGCTGGTGCCTATCTCAGCTACAATCAAGCGGAAGGCGGTGTACACCCTGGACAAGTCGCTACCTCATCGCAGACAATATATCAATCAATCAATCAATCAATGTTTATTTATATAGCCCCAAATCACAAATGTCTCAAAGGACTGCACAAATCATTACGACTACAACATCCTCGGAAGAACCCACAAAAGGGCAAGGAAAACTCACACCCGGTGGGCAGGGAGAATTCACATCCAGTGGGACGCCAGTGACAATGCTGACTATGAGAAACCTTGGAGAGGACCTCAGATGTGGGCAACCCCCCCCCCTCTAGGGGACCGAAAGCAATGGATGTCGAGCGGGTCTAACATGCTGCTGCGAATATAGTGTTTTTTTTTTTCTTTCCTATGTTCAAACTAGGGTTGTACCAATACCAATATTTGGTACCAAAATGTATTTCGATACTTTGCAAAATAAAGGGCACCACAAAAAAATAAAAATAAAATGGCTTCATTTAAAAAAATCCAACGATACGTTTAATATACGGTTCTTATTGCACTCAAAGAACAATTTTAGAAGATGAAAATAAAAGTTAAAAGGCATTAAACACATTGGGCTTTTCTTGTCTCACTCAAAGTACAATTTACAATTTAAATATATTACACATATCCATCCATCCATCTTCTTCCGCTTATCCGAGGTCGGGTCGCGGGGGCAACAGCCTAAGCAGGGAAACCCAGACTTCCCTTTCCCCAGCCACTTCGTCTAGCTCTTCCCGGGGGATCCCGAGGCGTTCCCAGGCCAGCCGGGAGACATAGTCTTCCCAACGTGTCCTGGGTCTTCCCCGTGGCCTCCTACCGGTTGGACGTGCCCTAAACACCTCCCTAGGGAGGCGTTCGGGTGGCATCCTGACCAGATGCCCGAACCACCTCATCTGGCTCCTCTCGATGTGGAGGAGCAGTGGCTTTACTTTGAGTTCCACTCGGATGGCAGAGCTTCTCACCCTATCTCTAAGGGAGAGCCCCGCCACACAGCGGAGGAAACTCATTTCGGCCGCTTGTACACGTTATCTTATCCTTTCGGTCATGACCCAAAGCTCATGACCATAGGTGAGGATGGGAACGTAGATCGACCGGTAAATTTATGGCAGGCTATATTACATATAGCCTGCCATAATCAAATATTAGGTTATAATAGCTTTAATGACATTATGCTTTATGATTTATTGTTACCACTTTTGGTCTATGCTTTAAAAAAAATACGATCGTTTGTAAAGACAGGAAACAATACAATGGCGAAAAGTACTACACACAGATAAGACATGTAGTAAAACGCACACGGTTAAAGATGAAACACAAATTGGAGCAATTTCTTGCAACATTCAGTCATTAAGTTGCGTGGGCGGTCTTAGCTCCGCTGATATTTGGCATCAAGCCATGTGTGTTGGCTTTTATGTAACCGTACATGCACGAAAGAGGAGCTTGTTAACTTTATTACCTGTGGATCTGACTGTTTATTTAACTGTTTATTAACCAGTATATTTGCCTTTTTATTTGCCAATTTCCATCCCCATGATATTTCTGCTTGTGTGCGCTGACACACTCAACATGCTCCTGCACTCTGTACGTCAACGCCGCACGGCACACCACCTGGATTTTTATACCCGTATAGTACCGCAATACTTTACTAGTACCGTGTGACAGCTCTCCAGCCGACATCGTGTAGGTTGCAGGGACCATCGATGCATGACGCATGGTAGCAGGTTTGACTTTCGTTTATTATTTCAATAAACATACTTGTTGTGTCCCAATTTCTAGCGCTACCTCTCTTCCTGCTCGTTTCGGCGCGCCTTTCAGCGGCCGGTGGCTGCGTCTTCCGCGGGGGTTCATTGTCGGATGTTTCCTCTCCTACTTCCGCCACGATTGCTCCTCCTTCTCCCCTTTTACGCTGCAGCAGAAGAAGCAGGTGTGTCATTTACGCACCTGACTCGGATTGCTGCAGCGTTGCTCCAAGTGCGCGGCCCGCCTTTCCGTTCTGCTGCATGCTCCGCCTCCTGGCCGCCATCTCGGGTAGGACCGCTGTCTGTCCTGTCTTGCTGGCGGCTCCGTCTCTCCAAGTGAATTGTGAAGTGAATTATATTTATATAGCGCTTTTTCTCTAGTGACTCAAAGCGCTTTACATAGTGAAACCCAATATCTAAGTTACATTCAAACCAGTATGGGTGGCACTGGGAGCAGGTGGGTAAAGTGTCTTGCCCAAGGACACAACGGCAGTAACTAGGATGGCAGAAGCGGGAATCGAACCTGCAACCCTCAAGTTGCTGGTACAGCCACTCTACCAACCGAGCTAAACACACCCGTATACCGTAAAACCATAATTAAAACACAGTGTTACTTTTTAAAACTGTGTGCGGCCAAACATATTAAATATAGTCATTAGTGGAGCATAATATGTATATATATATATTTTTTTTAATTTAATTTAATTTAATTTTATTTATTTATTTATTTATTTTTTACAATTGTTTTTAACATGGCTGTGCAGCACTTTGGAAACGTTATTGTTGTTTAAATGTGCTATATAAATAAAGTGGATTGGATTGGATATACTTGCTAAAAAAAAAAAAAACTCTGCCTTGTTTGTAAGGAATACTTAAGACTATTACGCTACTGTATTTTAATTTAGGTCATTATCTTAGTTCTTGGGGGGGACAAAGTTTTTTTTCAAGTTCGTACTTGGTGAAAAATTTTTGAGAACCACTGATCTAGAATTAACTTTCACGAAGTCCGAGGCAATAAAGCAGCTCAGCAGTCGATGACGTTGAAATAGTGTGTCTGTGTTAGCGCTTTTAATAATAATATCGCTAATACTTGGTTAACATTCAAGTCAAAACGTAAAAGGTGTATTTTTGGCAATTTTTTTATGTTGTTTTTTTTAAAAGGAATTTATTGGCGGAATTGAGGACCTCAGATTGACTCCATCGTAAGCAGACTTTTATTTACGTTTATTTACAAAACCCAAAGCCAGTGAGGTTGGCACGTTTTGTAAATCGGAAATAAAAACAGAATACAATGATTTGTAAATCTTTTTCAACCTACATTCAATTGAATAGACTGCAAAGACAAGATACCCAACGTTCAAACTGGAAAACTTGTTATTTTTTCCAAATATTAGCTCAATTGGAATTTGATGAATTCATCATGTTTCAAAAAAGCTGGCATAAGGGGCAAAAAAGACTGAGAATGTTGAGGAATACTCATCAAACACTTATTTGGAACATCCCACGGGTGTAAAGGGCTAACTGGGAACAGGTGGGTGCCATGATTGGGTATAAAAGCAGCTTCCATGAAATGCTCAGTCATTCACAAACGAGGATGAGGTGCAGGTCACCACTTTGTTTAAGAACAACATTTTTCAACCAGCTATTGCAAGGGTTTAGGGATTTCACCATCGACAGTCTGTAATATCATCAAAAGGTTCAGAGAATTTGGAGAAGTCCCTGCTCGTAAGCAATGATATTACGGACCTTCGATCCCTTAGGTGGTACTGCAGCGAGATCAGTGTGTAAAGGAGATCACCACATGGGCTCAGGAACACTTCAGTAAACCACTGTCAGTAACTACAGTTTGTCGCTACATCTGTAAGTGCAAGTTAAAACTCTACTATACAAAGCGAAAGCCATTTTTCAACAACACCCGGAAATGCTGCCGGCTTTGCTGGGCACGATCTCATCAAAGATGGATTGACGCAAAGTGGAAAAGTGTTCTGTAGTCTGACGAGTCTACATTTTAAAATGTTTTTGGAAACTGTGGACGTGGTGTCCTCTGGACCAAACAGGAAAATAACCATCCCGATGGTTATAGGCACAAAGTTCAAAAGCCAACATCTGTGATGGTATGGGGGTGTATTAGTCAAGGCATGGGTAACTTACACATCTGTGAAGGCACCATTCATGTTGAAAGGTACATACAGGTTTTGGAGCAACATATGTTGCCATCTAACCAACGTTATCATGGACGCCCCTGCTTATTTCAGCAAGACAATGCCAAGCCCCGTGTCCCATCAGCGTGGCTTCATAGTAAAAGAGTGCGGGTACTTGACTGGCCTGCTCGTAGTCTAGACCTGTCTCCTGAAGCCTAAAATACGACAACAAAACCCCGGACTGTTGAACAACTTAAGCTGTACATCAAGCAAGAATGGGAAAGAATTCCACCTGGTCTGCTCAGTTCTCAAACGTTTACTGAGTGTTCTTAAAAGGAAAGGCCATGTAACACAGGTGGTACTACTTTTTTTTTGCTGTCATTACATTCTAAGGTGATATTATTTGCAAAAAAAAACCTAGTTTCTTAGTTGGAACATTAAATATCTTGTCTTTGCAGATTATTCAATTGAATATAAGTTGAAAAGGATTTCAAATCGTTATACTCAGTAGAAGCATTTAAGTCTCACCTTAAAACTCATCTGTATACTCTAGCCTTTAAATAGACCTCCTTTTTAGACCAGTTGATCTGCCGCTTCTTTTCTTTCTCCTATGTCCCCCCCTCCTTTGTGGAGGGGGTCCGGTCCGATGACCATGGATGAAGTACTGGCTGTCCAGAGTCGAGACCCAGGATGGACCGCTCGTCGGGAACCAGGATGGACCGCTCGCCTGTATCGGTTGGGGACATCTCTACGCTGCTGATCCGCCTCCGCTTGAGATGGTTTCCTGTGGACGGGACTCTCGCTCCTGTCTTGGATCTGCTTGAACTGAACTCTCACGGCTGTGTTGGAGCCACTATGGATTGAACTTTCACAGTATCATGTTAGACCCGCTCGACATCCATTGCTTTCGGTCCCCTAGAGGGGGGGGGGTTGCCCACATCTGAGGTCCTCTCCAAGGTTTCTCATAGTCAGCATTGTCACTGGCGTCCCACTGGATGTGAATTCTCCCTGCCCACTGGGTGTGAGTTTTCCTTGCCCTTTTGTGGGTTCTTCCGAGGATGTTGTTGTCGTAATGATTTGTGCAGTCCTTTGAGACATTTGTGATTTGGGGCTATATAAATAAACATTCATTGATTGATTGATACTCTGTCCTTATTTACGAATTACACAACATGCCAACTTCACTGGTTTTTGGGTTTTGTTTGTTGTCTTCTCTCTCATTGTATTTGTGAACGCTAGGCAAAACTGATGCGGTTTCCCTTTTAAAGCTCCATCTTTCAGGGCGGCCGCTGAAGTCAGAACTTTGTTATCCCCTCTCGTACGGAACACGATGGAAATGTATGATCGCATCCTGGTGGCTAAAGTGTTCCAAAGTTGCCGTGCACTCTCGGCATTGATGCGAGTAGCTGAGCCCCCGGATGATGTAAACAAGAGCGCTCCCCACAGAGTACTTGAGACCTGACACATAAGAAGTCGAGGAAAGAAGCTCCCAGGATTAAATGCACAAAGACACACACAAATGATGCCTGCTCCTCGCTACTTCAGATCTGGTAATTCCGTTAGATCTACTGCACGTATTTCTGTGTGTTCTCTGCCGTCAGCGTACTTAGTGTTGTTGCCATAGCAACCCATGCGGAAAGGTCAAGACAACAAATCCGGTTTTATTACTCGCTTCAAGGTCTGGTTTGACCGAGTACTCAACAATTATGAAAAATAATCCAATTGGGATTTTTTTTTCCTTCTCAATTTTGCGATTTAATATCCGATTATTTTTTTTAAGGTCCTCTTTTCATTTACTTTTCATCAAACTCAAGCAATAAACCAGTCTTTATTATAATAAACACAATCAGATAAACATGTATGACTTCAATCAATCAATCAATCAATGTTTACTTATATAGCCCTAAATCACTAGTGTCTCAAAGGGTTGCACAAACCACTACGACATCCTCGGTAGGCCCACATAAGGGCAAGGAAAACTCACACCCAGTGGGACGTCGGTGACAATGATGACTATGAGAACCTTGGAGAGGAGGAAAGCAATGGATGTCGAGCGGGTCTAACATGATACTGTGAAAGTTCAATCCATAATGGATCCAACACAGTCGCGAGAGTCCAGTCCAAAGCGGATCCAACACAGCAGCGAGAGTCCCGTTCACAGCGGAGCCAGCAGGAAACCATCCCAAGCGGAGGCGGATCAGATGTCCCCAGCCGATACACAGGCAAGCAGTACATGGCCACCGGATCATATGGATATTACCGTGGTGTGCCGTCAGGGCCAGCAAGACCTTATATGCTGGCCTAACATAACCAGAAATCATGATCATAATTAAAGATAACATTTATATTTTAATTTACTTTCCCTAAATATCTAAAAGTATTCGTAGTCTCTTCATGTCATATTATGCTCCTTCCAGTGCTGATTTTAGTTTTAGTTTCTATCCAATCAGAATTCAGCTAACTTATGTTGGCATGCTGCACCAAATCTGCCGGAGGCCTTCAGAATCAACAATGGGGACATACAGTTGATAGACAGTTGCGACAGCCAATCAGATCACGAGTTGTTGTCAGTAAGGTCTTCTAGCTGACCTCACGTTGAAAGTGTCCTGTGATTGAAGTTAAAAGTTAAAGTTAAAGTACCAATCATTGTTATTCTCTGCATTTGACCCATCACCCTTGATCACCCCCCTGGGAGGTGAGGGGAGCAGTGAGCAGCAGCGGTGCCGCGCCCGGGAATCATTTATGGTGATTTAACCCCCAATTCCAACCCTTAATGCTGAGTGCCAAGCAGGGAGGTAATGGGTCCCATTTTTTATAGTCTTTGGTGTGACTCGGACGGGATTTGAACCTACCGATCTCAGGGCGGACACTCCAACCACTAGGCCACTGAGTAGGTTATACTTATCGGGACCGTCAACGGAAGAATATGAGAACACATACAGTTGATAGACAGTTGCGATAGCCAATCAGATCAAAAGTTGTTGACAGTAGCCTGATGTTAACGAGATTGTGATTGGATACTCACTTGTCATTCCAAAGTGTGTATCCATTCACAGGTTCCAATTTAGCAGGAAGCGGGAAGTGATGTGCCGTAGCCAGACCGGGATAGCAGAGAAGGAGAACGAAACATTGAAATTTATTGTGGCGTCCCGGAAGAGCTGGTGCCGCAGGGAATTCTGGGAATTGGTTCTGTTGTGTTTATGTTGTGTTGCGGTGCAAAACATCTCCAGAAATGTGTTTGTCATGGTTGTTTAGTATATAGTTTCACTACATGGCACATGTTTATGACAGTGTTGGCACTGTTCACCTGGCCACCCTAAGTGTGACATGTATGGCTGTTGACCAAGTATACCCTTCACTCACATGCGTATCCAAAATGAACTTGATCATTAACAATGGCAATAATTGGATATAGTTATAACTTATCTTTGTCATGACCCAAAGGCCGGATCATACCATGTTCTTGTTTTGTTCCATTTTTGTGTCGGGGAGGCATGGCGTAGTGGGTAGAGCGGCCAGCCAGTAACCTGAGTGCTGCAGGTTCACTTCCCACCAATTGACATCCAAAAAATTGCTGCCGTTGTGTCCTTGGGCAGGACACTTCACCCTTTTCCCCCGATGCCGCTCACACTGGTGAGTGAATGATGAATGAATGATAGGTGGTGGTCGGAGGGGCCGTAGGTGCAAACTGGCAACCACGCTTCCGTCAGTCTACCCCAGGGCAGCTGTGGCTACTGATGTAGCTTACCACCACCAGGTGTGAATGAATGTTGAGTCCCACTTCTCTGTGAGCGCTTTGAGTGTTTAGAAAAGCGCGATATAAATCCAAGTTATTACTTTATTAGTTTCACCTGTCCCTTGCTTTCTACGCACACCTGTTCCTGTTGATTACTGCCTTATTTAAGCCTGCCCCTTCTGTTATTTCGTCCTCGGTTCCTAATATGCTCTCATGCAACAAGTGACGACTGCTTTCCATGCTCTACTCGCTAGCTTTCGCGCTACGCTTTATTTTATCCGTAGTTCTCATGCTAGTTGTTTTGTTTTCCCTTTTTGTGCCTTTTGTGTCAAGTGTTAGTGTTTCTGTTAGTTCCCCTAGCTTCCATGCTAGCGCCTTTTTCTGCATAGCACCAGTATTTTTTTTCTTAGCCTTTTATTAGTTAAATAAATCCTTTATTCCTTGCCCGACGCATCCTTGGAAGAACAAATCCGGCCTCCTTGTGCCCACCAAGTCTCACAATCTTGACATCTTCAAAAGAAACCTATATCTTGTGAGACGATGTCGTCCTATCCCGGAAGCTAGCTCAGCTGTTCTGACGATCAAATGGGGAAAGGCTCGCCATTTCTACTCGAATCAGCCGATAATGAGGCATACAACTGGCTTATACGGCATCGAATACTGAGTTCAAATGTTTTGTTTTTTCACGTTTAATATGTTTTTTGTCATTTTAATTTTGACAGTACCACATAAGATATGTTGTAATTGCTGATGCGTTTTTTTACTTGATTGTTAAAAGCGCCAGAAATAACCTGTTTTTTGTTCACTGTTGAGGTGTTTCAATGCGCAGTAGGGTCGAAATGTGTTTCTGTATAGTTTTTCTGCAGCAATGGTCATGTGGTGACATAAATGATGGTGTTTTGAGAGGTAATCATTGAAGTCGGACATCGCTGAAGGCCTAGGTGGGAAAGATACAACCATCTCATCAGTCGTCGTCCCAGTGAGAGCGGACATCGTAAGTCACTGTTTTATGTTCTTATTTGAAACGTTTGGGGTGCGGCATTGAACGATATCGTTGGCATGAAATCGATGCAACTCAAAAAGTTACAGTGGTTTTTAAAATGATCAAATACTGTAAACATTACATCAATCAATCAATGTTTACTTATATAGCCCTAAATCACTAGTGTTTCAAAGGGCTGCACAAACCACAACACAAACCACTACGACATCCTCGGTAGGCCCACATAAGGGAAAGGAAAACTCACACCCAGTGGGACGTCGGTGACAATGATGACTATAAGAACCTTGGAGAGGAGGAAAGCAATGGATGTCGAGCGGGTCTAACATGATATTGTGAAAGTTCAATCCATAATGGATCCAACACAGTCGCAAGAGTCCAGTCCAAAGCGGATCCAACACAGCAGCGAGACTCCCGTTCACAGCGGAGCCAGCAGGAAACCATCCCAAGCGGAGGCGGATCAGCAGCCCAGAGAAGTCCCCAGCCGATACACAGGCAAGCAGTACATGGCCACCGGATCGGACCGGACCCCCTCCTCAAGGGAGAGTGGGACATAGGAGAAAAAGAAAAGAAACGGCAGATCAACTGGTCGAAAAAGGGAGTCTATTTAAAATGATCAAATACTGTAAACATTACATGATCTTTAACAATGTGCGTGTCACTACACTACATATATACTTATAAATTGTATCTAAATGTCATGATCCGTGGCCTGGATCATGTTTTGTTATGTTATGTTAGTTTTGGACTCCCTTAGTTCCTGTTTGTGCACCTCCTGAATTTGTTTTAAATTCCATGGGGATTAATTGGGTTCACCTGCCTCTGGTTAGTGCTCGGCATGCTCAGCTGCTGTCAACCACTAATCAGAGAGCTTTTTATGCCCCTTGCTCGCCAGGATCAGTCTGGCTTCCTTGTTTGCTGCAAGAGACAGTTACGTTGAGTACTGCTAGGTTTCTTGTTTCGAGTTCATGTACTAAGCTTCACCAGAGCTCCCATGCTATCGGAACGCTTGTCGGTATTCCTGTGTTTTGCATGATTTGTGGACAAAAAGTAATTTCTACCTTCACGGTTTCGTCCGGAGTTTTCCGTCTGCATTCCTGGGAGAACGACCCCGCATAAAGATGCGAACCCGACGTGACAATAAAAAAATTGTATGGGATTTTTGGATGTTTTAATAGCCTATTAAAGGGGGTATAGATAGTATCCCTATTGTCTGCATTTCTTAGCATTTTTTTTTTACGATTTAGTTTGCACAGAAAATGGAAATACATGTGTTCTCACCCCCCCCCCAAAAAAATGCAGTTTTCCTTTCAATTTTCACGTCAACCATCATTTTTTAGTAGACCCTCGTTTGCATGATTACACCTGCCAGGGACGAAGCAGAGCTACTGTATCTAGCGACCAATGCTGCGGCATGTCCAATAATATACAAACATGCTTCGATCGTAACCTGAATGGAGAACTAACCTTTTTGGAGTTTTGCCTATCATTCATAAATCCTTACGTAAGACATGAACACATATGCTTATCTTTTTTTAATGCATTCTATCTCATGAAATAACGTTAGCAAAAGTCAGATAAGAATGGAGTAATTGTAATCTCTACTCTGTTCATAGAGCGCTCGCAAAAACCTCCAAAGACCACCTTTGACAGTTTCTATACACACTTTAAGTGTATGTAATGTAGTAACGGACACACATACACATATGACGGCACATTAATATCACAGATGCATCACGATGTTTGAACAACTTTAACCATGGCAAACTTCATGAGCGACAACAAAGACTATTTTGGAACAAATAATAATCCAGAACAGATCGGCTTTAGTGAAAAACTAAGCATCATTCAGCAGTATTGCTATACAAACTACAAACATTATAAAACTATAATTTACTTTACAATGTCTCCTCTCACGGGGATGCTGACAGATTTGTTTAGATGAAGAATTAATCGTAATCCTCTTTGTAAAATAAAAAAAGTGCGGCAAACGAGCGTCTTTATGTATCTTTCTTGCCATGTCCGGGTACAAGGTGAACGTCAAACTTGACCAGCGTCACGGTTTATAGCAACAACCTTCTACTAACCAGGTGGGAGTCATCGTTTGTAATCTGGAATGGACTTTTACCAACTCTGAGGCAATGAGTTCAAACCCCGAGTCATACCAAAGACTAGAAAAAATGGTACCCAATACCTCCTTGCTTGGCACTTGGAAGGGTTAGTGCGTCTGCCTCACAATACGAAGGTCCTGAGTAGTCCCTAGGCCAATCCCAGGCTCTGGATTTTTCTGTGTGGAGTTTGCATGTTCTCCCCGTGACTCAGTGGGTTCCCTCCGGGTACTCCGGCTTCCTCCCACTTCCAAAGACATGCACCTGGAGATAAGTTGATTAGCAAAACTAAAATTGGCCCTAGTGTGTGAATGTGAGTGTGAATGTTGTCTGTCTATCTGTTTTGGCCCTGCGACGAAGTGGCGACTTGTCCAGGGTATATCGTGCCTTCTGCCCGATTGTAGCTGAGATAGGCTCCAGCACCCCCCGCGACCCCGAAGGCAATAAGCGGTAGGAAATGGATGGATGGATCACCAAATGATTCCCGAGCGTAGCCCATGCTGCTGCTCACTGCTCCCCCCATCTCCCGGGGGGTGAACAAGGGGATAGGTCAAATGCAGAGGACAAATTTCCCCACACCCAGTGTGTGTGTGACAATCACTGTAACTTTAACTTAACTTCCATCCATTTTTTACCGCTTGTCCTTTTTTGGGTAGCGGGGGGTGCTAGAGCGTATCTTAGCTGTCATCATAGCATAATTATTAATAGTTCCTTAATGTTGGAGCTTAAAATAACTACATCACTAAAACTTGGTTAATATTCAGGCCACAAGATTAAAATGGAGTAACGTTGGCGGTTTTGGGGTGATTTTTTTTTAGGGCCTATTGGGCGCCATAGAGTACTACCATTAGCTGCATCGTTAGCCACCTGTTACGTATTTTTTTCATAAATTAGATTACATAAAAAATAAGAAAAACATGTTTTCGTCTTCATTAGGCATTGTGAATGATAGCCAAAAAAAATCCAAAAAATAAGTGCAGTTTTCCTTTAACACAATAGTTTTTATTTTATTTTGAGGTTTTCAACCAATCTGTAAAAAACAAACAAAAAAAAAACACTAAAGCATTGACTTCTCCCCTTGCGCCCCACATTTGTCCTGTGACCAGTCGAAACCGCAGCCTTTTCCGTGAGAAAACCGCATTTCATCAAACGTAATTAATCGTTGAGCCCTAATTGGACCAACTAAATTTGCCTGCAACGTGAAGAAGGCCCCAGACCCTTGTCGTCATGCCAGGTTGTTTGTACAGAAGCCAGGGTGCTAATGAATCACTTGTCATCTTTAGAAACATTAGCTATGTAATAGATGGAAGCGTCCAACTGCACACTTTGGGAAATATCCATTTATTTGGGTTTGGACTCCGCCCACAAATGTGCCCAAGTGATGTTTTATGTGCACTTTGGTGCCGAGTTTCAAATGTTTGATAATGAAGCAAACAAGCTATTAGATCAGCTAGCTTGTACACACACACACACACACGCACACATGCTGTCAAGTATTCTATTGTTTAGATCAGGGGTGCCCATTACGTCGATCGCGAGCTACCAGTCGACCGCGGGGGGTGTGTCAGTCGATCTCCAGCCAGGCTTTTAAAAAAAATAGACCTAAAAATTAGTGATCATCAATCTTCACCAAGACGTCACTTAAATGACATTCACGGTACCGAAGGGTCTTGTGAGATGACGCTGGCTGCTGCAAGATCATTATTATGAAAATATGACCGAGAAGAAGGCGAGAAACACTTTTTATTTCAACAGACTCTCGCGCCGTACCTTCCGTCAAAACTCTAAAGGCCGACTGCACATTTCCTATCTTCACAATAAAAGCCCTGCTTCATGCTGCCTGCGCTAACTAAATACAGAGTCTCGGAAAACTGGCGTGCACAAGCAATCCCTCAGAAAGCTGGCGTGCACATCACTTGTGCACGCCAGCTTTCCGAGACTCTAATTTTGTTAGCGCAGGCAGCATGAAGCAGGGCTTTTATTGTGAAGATAGGAAATGTGCAGTCGGCCTTTAGAGTTTTGACGGAAGGTACGGCGCGAGAGTCTGTTGAAATAAAAAGTG